>NW_021940918.1:1269351-1330300 GCF_004337985.1 Pyricularia pennisetigena
GACGATAAGCGGAACTGTTGGGTAACATAATTTTAGTTGAGCGACCTCACCTTTCGGAGATATATTCTCGTCCAAGCCCTGATAATTATGGAGTTCTTGCTATCATTATCAGCAGAAGCAAAGGAGAAGCTCGCCCAGGTCAAAGTCAACAACAAGTCAGTCACCTATTCAGATCAGGTACTAAGCGACGAGGAGTCTAAATGGGCCGTCAACATGAAGGATAAAATTACCGCACAGCTCACTAGTATATCGGTGAGCGACGGGCAATATTTTCACCGCATTGTGGCGACTGTGCTGGCGAGGGACAAGAACTGGGTAAGGTGGAAGATTGAAGGGTGCCCTCAGATCGAGCTGCCCGCAGTTCCACCAGAGCAATTTGTAGAGGCCAAGAAGACGGTTCATCGCCAGGTGAACAAAAAGCACAGGGCAAACGCCGGAAGTGCGCTCTCGCTCGACTTTCTGAGCATAAGCAGCACCTCCTCCGTGCTCGATAGCCTCAAGGTCTCAGACCAGTATCAGCTTCCAGAGCTGGGCATATTCCAGCGAAAGATCGCCGAGGATGACCTGGAGATTGATATGCCAATGAACGACAAGTCCAAGGCAGAGGCGATAGAGGCCAAGGCGAGCAAGAGCTGGAGAGCGTTGCGCATAGCAAGCAAATCGCGCTTGGCAGACTTTGACAAGATTGAGGACCCAGACAAAATCGACGTTATTTTTGCCAGCAAAGAAAACAGCCAGGCCGATCCAGAGGCCGACGATTGCCAACCAGGAAAGCAACCAGATGATTCGCGACCGTTAATTATAAGCGGCCCCAGGTCATCTGGCAAATCATCATTGATAAAGCTCCTGCAAGAACGGAACCCTCGGGTTTTCGTCAAGGTCCGCGTGCACACAACGAGGAGCGATAGAGATGATGAACCCAAGGATCGGGATCGCATTGTTGTGTCCGCCGCTGAGTTCAGCACAATGATCGATTCGGACAGGTTCTTGGAGTACGGAGAGGTTGATGGGGATCAGTTTGGAACCAGCAGAGGGGCAGTGAACACAATCGTTGATGCGGACAAAGTGCCCATCATGGAGATGAGCACTAATGTAAGTTCTACCATTGACCCTCACCCGCAAAAGTCCCACAGCAGCCGTGGACTGTTCATCTAACATTATCACATAGGGCGTTCGACAAACCAAGGAGTGCTCATTTGAGGCACGACACGTCTTCGTCAGGCCTCCAGATACAGAATTGTTGGCAACTCGCCTCAAGGACCAAGGGATTGCAACAGAAAAAGTCGACGAAATCCTCAAGGCGGCCAAAGAAGATATTGATGGGTCCACCGCAGCCGCCTACGATGAAATCATTGTCAATGATGATTTGGAGGCTGCATATACCGCGTTGGAGCATTTCGTCTACGGCACAAAGCCGTCTGGGGAAGACGAGGCCATGGGTGAGGCTGAGCAGACCCAGAAGCAGGAGTGAGTTTGGTCAGAGGAGGCAGGTAGGTATAGCGCGCAATAGGAAAGTCAACATCTGAGATGGCAATCTGCTGGCTATATTAGAGGTGTGTGATCTCCTAACAATAGGAATCTTGATGCCCAATCTTACCGTGGGTATCCTAAACCTACGTTGTGTTGACTTGTTTGGATAAACAATCACTCAACAGCCTCTTCGTTCACTGCACACAACTCCTATATCACTTAATTTAAACTGGTCTATGCTTACGGATAAATGTACAAACCGTCAATTGTGTCACAGACGACAGCAAACCCCAACCCAATTGGTGCAACATCTCCGGAAGCTCCTGGACATATACAAATACCGGTGCTCGGACGGCTGTCTAATTTACAAGCATGCGTCACGTGTTGGAGCGCATTGGTACGGCATGCCTTGCCGCACTGTACTGATTACTGAATCCACCTCAGTAATATATTCTTGTAAGAACTATATGCCCCCAACCGCCCGTCGACCTCTCACCAGCGTCCTCGTGACGTTGACCGCAACAAATGAATGAGAAAAACAAAAAGTACAGTATTCGAACGATCCCAAATCTGGAACTGAACGCTTCAAGCATAGCCGAGGAGTGGAGAAGAAAAACACAAGTCCAAACCCGATGCCGGCAAAATAAAATTATACCCCTGCTCCATGTACAGAAAGAAAAAATAACACGAGCAGAACAATACCCAGTTGACCGATAAACGAAAAACTCCCCAATATGACAAGTAAAAAAAAGCATTGTTGAGTAACACTTCATGCGCCGTTTGTCCTCAGCACAAACTTGCACCCCGCAGTCCAACTAGGTGCTCATTGTGAACTGTATCGGCTCCGAAACGTAAAACGCCTTGAGGCTGCAATCTGGTTAAGAAAAAAAATGGATGAAAAATAAAAACAAGTTCGTGAATGTGAAAGTTGTCGTCAAGTCGTGAAAAAAGAGGAAACAATACACGGTGGAGCCCGTGTGCTTCTAAGTGCATCAAGAGCTGTATGAAGGAACACTTCGCGGCGTCACGTCACCGCTGCGACGCCTGAGGAGGCTCTGTGGCTGAGATTGTTGCTGGACCTTTGAGGCGTTGGATATCATGCGGACCTTGCTGCGTACGGAGGTAAGACGAGACCTGATCATGTGAATCACTAAGCAAGGAAAAGCAGTCTGTCAGTACCCGGCATATGTACGAGCTTGGAGAAAAACAGTGGATTTACACAACAAAACTCACTCTTCTGGACGGCTTGTTGGTCATCGGCATTGATCTCCGCATGACCATCTTCTCCGTCACCGCCACTCTCATCCATATTCGCGGACAGTCTTCGCTTCGGGGCATCCTCGTCATTGTCAAGAACGGCCTCTAGCATACGGATCGCCGTGACATAAGAGATCTCACACCCGGCTAGATCCTCATTGGTGATCTCGTTGATAGCAGCAGTGCGACTCATTTCTAGAGCGCGGTCGTACATGAGCTTCTCCGCGGTCACACCGACTGTCAAGAAGACGCCCTCTGCGCTTGCGCCATTCACTGCTTCAGATCCTTGTGGATGATTTTTGGGATGGCTCGGATGATCATCTGGAAGTCGCTTCTGCGCGTCCATCAACCGGAGCCTGACCACCTCGGCCTTTTCGAGTACCTCGTTGAACCTCGAGCGGACCCACTGAACGGCAGAGTTTATTCTCAATGATAGCGTTTGCGTGTTGACAGAGTCCCTCGTCGACGAAAGAGCACCGTTTGCTTGATCACTTCGGTTCTTCCTAGCCCACCACAGGCTCGCAATATCCATCGACTTTGCAAGGAGCGTCAAAGCTTTCACATATAGGACCAGTGCCTCTTCAGACAACGAGACGATAGCCTCGACCGTGAGAACGTCTTCCTCGCCGGTGGGCATGTCTTCCAGCGCTGCTCCACCCAGCCCATGTTCGGCCGATGGTGCAAGAGGGACCAGCTGTTTGTACTTGACCTCTGCAAAGCCATAGACTACGTCGCTGCGAGTGGCATGCTCCTCAATCAACTGCGCAACCCGCGCGTCCTCGTCCACGGGAGTACTTTGCTTTCCGCTGCTTATGAGGGCAATCGGCGGGGACGGGGTAGGGTAGGCAGGGTAAGGGTTGTATAGCTCGGGTGGCGATGCACCCTTTGTCAGACCGGCCGGGTACTTAATTCCGAGCAGTCGCAAGCTTGCATCTTGGATAGCCTTGGTGATGAAGGAAGCAGTTGAGCCTGGGCTGGCTGAGAGAGAGTTCCCGCGCTCGTGATAGTGTCTCTGAGTGCCCTGTGCGATCTGCATCGTGCGCGATGGGGCCGCTGGAATTGCGCCAGTGGTGGAAGTAGGATTTCCCTGTTGGGTTGCTCTCCGGACAATCTGCCCAGACTTGGGCGACAGTGGCGTGCCTTGGCCACCAAGTCTAGGATTGGCAGCCATCTCGTCTGCGAAGGCGTTGACCTCAACATGCTTCTTCTCCACGACGACGTAGTCCCGCTCAAAGGCTACATCCTGCGCAGCCTTCTCTCTCTCCTCCGCCTGTAACCTCCCAGAAGTTGGCTGCCGTGGCGCTCTCGCAGAATCACTGGCCAATGCTGCACCGGTTGGAGATGATGATTCACGATTGGGTCGATTCAGCGATGCGTTCGATATTCCACGACGACGTTCTTCATACAGCCCCGGCTTACTTGGTGCCGACGTTGAAGGCTGCGCTTGTGGCCTGCGGGGGAGCAAGACGTCTCCAGGCTCATTCCTTGGTGACTGGGCCGTTCGTGCTGATGCTTCGGCGGCTGCTTGTTTTCTAGCCTCGGCGGCAATACCGCTGAGGGCTGATGTCTGTCGTGAAGGGGCGCTTTCAGCTGTAGAAGATGGCGGTTCCACCCTTCGGAACTGGTCTCTGAGTTGGTCATTATCTGTTGGGTGGCGTCGGAAGGAATGCTTTCTAGGGGAAGCGATAGGGTCATCGGTCTTTGATGCTGCCCTTGTATCCTTGCTGTTGCTACGCGGCTCGCTGGCTTCAGGCTTGGGTATATCATCCTCAACCAAGCCCGGTATCGAATCAACAATAACAGGGTGAGCAAAGAAATTCTCAAAGCTGATGCGCTCAACAGGATTCCGTTTGAGGAGTGCCCTCGTAAGAGCCTTCATCTCCGAGCTTATCATGGTCTCGCGTGGGAACTTGATAACGTCCTCAGCGGCTTCGATCTTCCTCAATAGCTCAACATGATTGCTGGCGCGGAAGGGCGGCCTGCCCACGATCATCTCGAATAATACAGTCCCGACAGACCAGAGATCTGCCTTGGCATCGTACCGCTCATAACGGAGGATTTCTGGGGCCATGTACAATGGCGAGCCACAAAGAGTCTCGGCCAGGGAAGTTGATGGTAGGACTCTTGCAAAGCCGAAGTCAGCCAGCTTCAGCATAGGAAGCGATGAAAGGCCGGCGACTGGGACGAGGGAATCCTGGCTTGCTGTCAGGATGGGGCGGGCTAATTTATTCACTTCCCGGAACTCGGGCGAGGGAAGTAGGAGAAGGTTCTGCGGCTTCACGTCTCGGTGTACAAGGTTGCCTTCTCTAAGGAATTTCAGAGCGCTGCTGAGCTGTTTGAGAAAGTGTCGAATGACCACCTCGTTGAGGCCAGAGTTTGGCACGTTGGGGTACTTGCGGGCCATGTCGTGGGTCGCTGGGTTTGTCGACAGCTTCTCCCTCTTCTTTATAAACAGCGATAGGTCCCCTAGCTCGCAATACTCCATCATGAGGTTTATGTGTGTCGCCGACTCGACGCAGTCATGGAGGGCAACGATGTGAGGGTGCCGGAGAGTCTTCAGGATATTTATCTCCCCGTATAGGTTCTCCTTGAGTTTCTTGTTAAGTCTCGCCAGCTCGACAGACTTGATGGCAACGGCGGCACCGGATATCTGTCAGGATGCAAAGGTCGTATTAGTCATTCAGTCCTCTGGCCAATGTTTCTGTGGTATGCCAATCGTCTAAGGGGAGTCATCGTGGATGGGGTCGAATCACTCCAGTTTGTTTCCCTCCCCGAGGCATCTCGAGTATAATCTAAAAACGGGAGATTGTCACGGTATGCAATCCAAAGAGATCAATGTATGCTGACCTTGTGCTTGCCCATGTAAACTTGGGCGAAGCTGCCCTTCCCGATCTCCGCCCCGATGACGAACTGTCCGACAGAGTCATCGCCAGGGCGCGCACGGCGTGCTGATCGGTCCGCCATACTTCCTGGCAGTGGTTTTGGGTTCGAGGAAGTTTATGTAGATGCGAGCGAGACGTGGGCCCCCTAAAGGGGCAGGGTCTATGAAAGACGGATGGAGAAACTTGTTGAAGCGGGCATGAACACAGCTGTTCCTCGAGGCGAGGGAGACGTTAGCTTCATGGAGTCGGGCGTCTGTCGAGGCGGCGGTTTGATGCAGGTCGATGAAGAATAGGTACAGTTGATAGGTGGGATGGGATGAAAAGACCCGTTAGGGAACAAACAGAAAGAGGAGGGAGAAAAAAAAAGGCAGGTAAAAGAAACGTTGGGTGATGATGAGCAAGCACAGTTCAAAGCAGTCAACAAGGTGCCTGGATCGCTAGGCCGGGGAGGCAGGCAAGGCAAGGTCACGAATGGTAGAAACTGGTCCGCCGCCTGGTCGCTGGCACGGCTCCGATAGGCCCAGGATTCACAACGAGGTTCTGGATCATGTGTGGGGATGGGATGTGGAGCACAAGTGACTTGTGGCAGGGGGTTCCACGCGCCTAGCGCTCCACTGCATCTTCTGTGACGGAGAAGTAAACAATAGTTTAGGGGGTGACAGATGAGACCAAAGACGACGTCACCACAAGACAGACCGACCTTTTCCATTCGCAAATGGACTCAGCCTTTTTTTTCCAGACGTGTCTTCGAAAGCCTCGATTTTTTTTCGAGTTTAAATCCCAGCACGTGACGGCTTTGGTGGGAAAATAAAGCAATTGAGGTCGATAACAAACAGGATAAGCATTTTACGGAAGTATGTGTAAGACGTGGGCAGGTGGCAGCTGGGGGTGGGCGGGCTAATAAGCGGGTGGTTTTTGTTTCTTTAACGGCACTGAGCGGCTGCCACTGAATTGGCTGCACAATCACCGCCGTACATACCACCTCACCTCCATTACAGTAACCTACTGTACTTCCAGACATAGATAGGATCGAACAAGGAGAGTAATAAAGGTTTGTGGCCTAGGGAGGTTGACTTCTGTCAAAAGGCTACATCTGTGTCAGTACAATAATTATTTACAGCACCGTAACATAGGCTTTATGCCTGGGATGCCTAGTTTGGCGCCAACTGTGACGCCTGCACTGGCCCCAGGCGTGTCAGGTTGTCTGGTGAGCTCCATAGCGATGGGCAAAGACTGGTGCGTGATCGGAACTTGGGTTGACGACACCAGTGTGGGGTTCGTCGGAGTCAGTTAGTGAGGTACGTACCTCAACTTGGGACTGAGAATGAGATCTCGGATAAGTGTACTCTTGAATTTTTATTTTAATTTTATTTTTTGCCCTTCCTCTATCCCTTTTCTTTTTTATAAGAGAATTAGAAAATGATAGAGTCAAAAGGAATCAACTTATTTCGAACCCAAAGCTTGCGTCTTGGCGTCTAAGACAAGAAGTTTCCCGGGACAAGGCAATAGATGGAGATTTACGACGCACAGCAGATAAGATGGGTAAATGAGAAACAGCAGTGTCCTACGTAGCTGGGGGTGGCTATTATTGCACTGTGGATTTCCAGGACATGGTACGCGGTAGGCATGCCGTGTCCAAAGATAGACGGGTACACTTAGTCAGGTTAAGATGATGATAGCTTAGAACTGATAGACGTAATTGATTAGACGATCCATGACAACCTGTTGCGACTTCCCTTGCGAAATGGCAACAGGACAGATAAGGTAAGGTTTTCTGCCTCAGCTACCTATCTGAGGCAGCAAATAGAACGCGTGACGAACGAATGCATTCGTTGAGAAGCAACTAAAAAGACTCGCATAGATGCCATTCTTTCCTCTGTCACGAGTTGGTGGCGGCTTGGCAGGCTTAGAACGAAGATGGAGGGGACGCTAAATGTACCGATCTGGCTGACTACCGCGCGGAGAAGGTGTGGGGCTTGCCCAATGCGACCCATCTTTGAAATTCCCAGGCGGGCGGGCTGTTATTATCTCCGGGTTTGTTCTGGGGTGCCAGATGTACATTCCTAAGGATACATACAAGCCACTCCTCTCACGCTCAAGAAGCACACATATGAGGTACCTATAGCAAAAGATAGAGAATTAAAGGTAGCAGATATTGGTGTGGCCGGTGGTCTCGCTTCGACAGCTATAATCAACTGAGTTCTGCCCGTCTTATTAGTGCCGGTTCTGTAGCTACTACCAGGTACGTATTTCAAAATAAGGCATTGAGGCGCTCTGTCCTGCCATCAACCACGTACTCTCGTTTTTGGGTCGTTTGATGCACCAGGCCCTTGTATTGACGGCTACTCCGTAAATGCTTATGGTCAGTATCCTAGACTAGATAGTGAGTACAAGGACAGTGCCCCTAGAACTCCTTTAGATCTACATATCTTAATTAAGTAGGTACGGTATTAGGGTACTCCATGTGTGTGTGTGCCACAAACAAGCTAGGTGGTTGGCTGTGCTTATTGTTGCAGAGTGCGCAGATGACCATTTTCGCACAATTTTTGGCTGCGGGTGCGGGAAGCACCAAATCTCTCACTCACCGCGTCCACATTGGACAATTCGCAACCCGCCCACCTAGTCTAGTTATCCAACTCCAATTCAATAAATCAAACACCGTCTGGGGCCCAAGCAAATTGTCCCAAGTAGGTCACCTTACGTGGCCAACAAAGCGACATGCACGCCTGCAAATTAAACAATGACAACGGGGCAGCAGACGCAGGGAATAATAGATAGTAAGTAGCACATTCCGGACCACCCATGCATTTCGATTTTGGTTTGTCCAAGAAGGAAACCTGGAACTTGTTCGCTGCAAGTCGCATGCGCGCCTCAATCAGGGGGATGATAAGGTCAGGGTCCTGGATCCACTCATCCACACTCATACAAAACAGCATATTTTTCTTTGGACACGCACTCGACCAGACTAGTAAAAACTGGATACCCAGCAAGCGACCTACCAACCTTGGCCAAGAGTAAATAGATAGTGCCAGCAAAAGCCCAAGCCGGTATCCAAGCTTGCTAGGGACGAAGGGCGCCTCGGGAATAATCTTCGCGCCGGTTGCCAGCACAGCCGTGTACCTAGATATCGTGCATGAACGGTGCGAAATCCACCCACAAGTTTGACGAGATAGGCCGGCAAAATTAGCCGACTTAGGGACCTTTGATGGATGTTCTGGCTTGGAATTTCAAACTAGGAGCCTTCACTGATGAAGTAAATGGCGGAGGTATTTTGTATCACCGGTACCTGAGCAACCTTAGGCTGTCCTACCCCACCCACCTACTTGCCTTGCCTTGCTTGCTTACCTCCCTCCCTACCTGATAGCACCAACCCAAAAAGCGAAACGAGCCACTCAGTCACCGAACAACTCAACCCCCACTGAAATACGAACATCCAGCAAAAATAAGAAGCAAAGTCTCTACTGCCTAAAATTTCCGACTTTCGATTTTATCTATTTTTGTTATTTCCTTCATTCTTTCGCTCCCCTTGGCAACTTGACTGCATATACTCCGTACGTCCTGTTCGTCCATACAAGGAGTATAGATAAGACGTATCCGCCTTGCAGCCAACCACGAATCTAGCGTGATCCCAAAACTGCATCTCCGAAAGCGGGGACAAGCTGATCTCCATNNAGTCGGTACAGAATGCCTTAGACAAGGGTTTATTCTTTAACTAACCGCCTGGTCTCGAAACATGGTGTAAGCTCATCCGCCTCCGCAATCCCGGTGGAAAATCTGACTGGTCATTCTTCAGAGGTCCCTTAAGAAGGATGCATGTGCGGCTCGAGAGAGAGAGAGAAAAAAAAAAAAAAAGCGACAGAGTTTACTGGTCTCGCTGGGTTGACTCATTTGGCTCGGTGGCTTCGGTGTGCACAGATTATCGACATCGGACCAGCCGCCCATGTAGCTTACAAGGTGCAAATACAGTGAATCCAAAAGCGCAATCCATCCTCATTGGTGCGGGGAAAGTTTGCCAACGTTTGGAAAAAGTCGAGAACTTTCAAATCTTTCGTTTTATCTCGTCGGCTCATTTTTGTTTTCCAACTGATCTATGCCTAGGGGGTATTGATTCATAGACTCCAAGATTCCATGAAGAGAGTGGTAACCCAAATTCGTCCTAGTCAGGACGAAGTACGATCCAAACGACCCCGTCGTAGGAGAGAAAACAGTGTGTATAGCGGTATCCATCTAGTTGGAATCGTTTCTCCACTTTCATGGTATAAACAGAGACGGAAGAAGAAGAAAAAAAAGAAAGCTATGTGCGATGAAGCTGGCTGGGCTTGCGAACACGCCGAGCTTTTCTTAGCTCTCTGAATCGAGGTCATGTATCTAACCTTGTTCCAGCCCCGAGGCCCGAAGAAACCCCATCCACTCTGTCTGATCCTTCTATCCAGACAGACTTGGTAATTAGTGGCCATCAGCCTTCTCCGCAGTCGGGAGCTCGGTCAATGCTTCCCCTATGATGCTGAGCGCCTTTTTCAGTTCTTCCTCCGTGATAATGAGGGGTGGCGCGAATCGAATTATGTTTCCGTGCGTTGGTTTAGCCTGCATCTCTTTGAGTTAACTACCACAAGCCATGGAACTGACGCATATGTCAAAAGACACCTGCCAGCGCATCGAAAATTGGCTGAGGCTTACCAATAGACCCTTCGATTTCAGCAACATGCAAAGATCCCACGCGGTCCTCCCCCCTGCTGCTGACTCGTCTATGACAACAGCATTCAGAAGCCCCTTGCCCCTGACCTGCTGGACAATTGGAGACTTGAACGCTTCGACGCCTTCACGGAAAATTCTGCCAAGACGCTCGGCCTGGTCCGCAAGCTTACCCTCCTCAACCAGCTCCAACGCACGAATGGATACAGCACAGCCCAAGGGGTTACCGCCGTAGGTGGACCCATGAGTGCCGGGTTCAACAACCATCATGACGTCCTTGTCAGCAAGCACACAGCTGACGGGGTACATGCCGCCCGAGATGGCTTTGCCAAGCGTCACAATATCGGGCTTGATGCCGGCCCAGTTGCAACAGAGCATCTTGCCTGTGCGGGCAATGCCGGTCTGGATCTCGTCACAAATGAAGAGAACATTGTGCTTCTTGCATAGCGCATGTACCTTGGCAAGATAATCGTCATCCGGTACAACAACACCTGCTTCGCCCTGGATGGGCTCTACAATGAAAGCAGCAGTCTCGGGCCCATGCGCCTCCAGCACGATCTCAAGATCTGAGATGTTATTGTACCTGATCTGTCTGCCCGTGGTAGGACAAATTGCGCCGATGTTTGGAACGTATGGGCCATAGTTATCGCGCGATTCGGGATCAGTGGACAGTGAAATGGCGGTCATCTAGATTTCCCAGTTAGAGAGGCTCACAAGAAAGGTGGGAAAGCTTACCGTTCGACCATGGAAGTTATCGGCCACGCTGAATACGTGGGCCTTCCCCTGTGGGACCTTCTTGACCTTGTATGCCCATTTCCTCGCGATCTTGATGGCGGTCTCGACGGCCTCGGCACCCGTGTTCATAGGCAGCACCATGTCATAGCCAAAGAGGTCACGGACCTTGGCGGCCCACACGGGAAACACATCGTTGTAAAATGCTCTCGAGCTCAGTGTGAGGCGACCAGCCTGCTCAGTCAGGGCTTTGATCAGCTCTGGGTGACAGTGGCCTTGGTTGACAGCGCTGTAGGCAGAGAGGAGATCGAGATAGTGCTTGCCCTCTGGATCCCAGACGTTGACCCCTTGGGCGCGGGCAAAGACAACGGGTATGGGGTGGTAATTGTGGGCAGCATACTCGTTCTCCGCCGCGATGGCGGACTTGGTCGAGGAGGCATGGAATCGGGACGAAGCGGCGGCGTCACCGTTGGTCGCGGAGGGTGCCATGATGGCGGTAATTGCGTAGGGCCTTTTGGGAAAAAGACGGAACACTATTGGGGTGATGGGCAAGAATATTTGGCGCACCACTGAAGACTGAAGTGAAACGTGTGGTGTAGAATTCTGTATGTCAGTGGGGGGCAGGATCCGACAACGTTGCAGAGGAGCTAGGTCGTATGAACAGGCTGGCAAGAGTATGTATGAAGGGAAGGGTCTTCAGTGAAGCTGGGTCGAACTGTGCGCATGAGGCATTCAAGAATGGTAAACAAAGTAAAAAAAAAGCAGAAAGTAAAACCACAATGGTATAATGCAAGTTGGTGGTTGGATACAAAGAGATGGAAGGTTCAATGTCAGCAAGCTTAGCAGTGGTGGCCGGAGGGGCACATGAGGACAGTCTATTAATCCCGGCTTCGGCCTCCTACCTTCCTTCTCCCTGGCCTCTCTCCTTCTCTTACCTTGCCAAGAATCCTGACACGGGCAGCAGCGGGCGTCGGCATACCTAATATCCATGCTATGATGCCGTCACAGCAGGCCATACTGGTAACTGGCCTGTCGGGTTGCAAGCAAACTCGACACACTAAACCCCTAAGTGCAGGTGCAAGCGTTTTCGTCGCAAACCAATCCACTTTGCACCCAGTCTTGTGGTGTGGCAAACTGCCGAAGCAAGCCGGATCAAGCGCGCGTGATTAATTCCAAAGCACGGCGCGAGTCGTCTTGAGCTCTAGCCAGCCAGGTTGGACTTTTACAGATTAATTTGGATGCAAGAAGTATAATACTGACAATGAAAAATGCCATTTGCTTGTGGTATTGTAACTCGATTGATTTTGTGTATTTTTTTTTTTTTTTTTATCGTTGTGACGTGGCCTTCCGGTATGTTCACAGCAATGAGCTTTATCAGACTGTCTGCTGTCTGCTGTCTGTCAAACAAGTTTGCGTCACCGTACCTCATGCGGGACATGCAAGCTGAGCCTCCGAGTCGGGGCTCGGTAATGGCGGGGTCCCTTGGTGTCGGCAGCAACACGATAACCAATAGAAATGGATGTTTTAACAAGCTTTATCCCATCCGCGAGGAGGAGGGGCGGCGTGTTAAGCGATAAACGTGACCTGCCACGTTCACGAATCCAGTCCTTGTCAGGATGCAATACCAACAAGTTTGCCTTACCTACCCTCCACCGACCGACTGCAGCCAAGCCCGAGTCCGTGACCCGCCTGAGCAACCCGACGGAGACGCGTTCAGTGGCGGTTGGTTATACACAGAACAGATTCATGAGGTGCAGAACTAACACCCAATACAGTCAGGCACACTACACCGAACAGAACCAGCCTTTCTAATCATATAATGAAGTCACGAGATGCAACTGTTCTATACGTTCTCGTAGCATTTCGCTTCGTCAATGCTCTCTGTGTGCGCACATTCTTCCAGCCAGATGAGTATTTTCAGGCTTTGGAGCCGGCGTGGAAGATAGCTTTTGGAAGTGATAGTGGTGCTTGGTTGACCTGGGTAGGTTGTATCGCTTGTCACAAGCCGATGACCTGGCTAGTCCTGGCCGGCAGAACCATGTTTGACTGTTTGCTTGCTCATATGGACTGATCTCACCTGCGTGTACAATGACACCTGAACAAACCATAGGAATGGCAATATCAACTTCGCTCTTCACTGCACCCTGCCCTGTTTGGTGGTGTCTATCTCGCCCTTCATAATGTGTTGGAGGTTCTGCAAGCAAGCCCTGAAATATCTGCTTCACTCTTGGTGACTGCACCCAAAGCAATCCAAGCCGTCTTTGCTGCTCTAGGGGATTACTATACTTGGAAGCTGGCCTTGCAAATATATGGCAGCTCTGGGGGTATCGCTTCCGCGGCTGTATGTCTCGGCTACACCTTGTCATTTTGGTTCCAGCCTTTGTTTTATCTCTGCCTGTACTAATATATTCTCGATAACAACATAGCTTTGGTTGACTGCCTTGAATCCGTGGCAATGGTATTGCTCTACTAGGACATTTTCAAATTCCATCGAGACCACCTTGACGATCATGGCTCTCCATCATTGGCCCTGGAGTCTACTGAGGGATTCCAGTGAAAATGGTAAGGGTGGCATGGGTGATTCCACTTCGTCGACCTTACGAGAATCACTGCTACTCGCGGCAACCGCTGTGGTGTTGAGGCCAACGAACCTCCTCGTCTGGGTTGGGATTCTCACCGTGGCAGCGACCAGATTCACTCTGGACGGGAGATCCCCACTCGATACAGGAAGTATTGTCAGCCTCATGGTCAACATAATCATCAGTGGACTCTCGGTCTTGGCCGTGTCTGTTCTGGCTGATCGCTTCTATTTTGGATTTTGGACATTTCCTCCTTACAACTGGCTTTACTTCAACCTCTCACAGTCGCTGTCCCTCTTTTATGGTCGCAATGACTGGCACTATTATCTTTCCCAAGGCATCCCACTGCTCACGACTACATGCCTTCCGTTTGTCTGCATAGGGCTGTGGAAATCGACAGGGCTCGCCCTGGTGCCAGGCCTGACGGTATCCCAATCAAATGCGGTCAAGACTCTATCCTTTGCTGTGCTTGCTCTGGTGGGAGCATTATCGACCATATCACACAAGGAGGTCCGGTTCATTTACCCGCTTCTTCCTATTCTCCATCTCATAGCTGCACCTTACGTCTACAGATTCTTCACTAGCCACGAGACTACTTCACCCTCGGCCGCGAAGAACTCTTCTCCCTCAAAACCTCGACTTAGACACAAATACATCCTAGGCGGGTGCTTGGCAGTCAACATCATCCTCGGGGGCTATCTCTCCGCGTTCCATCAACCAGCTCCGCTCTCGGTCATGCACTTCTTGCGCCACGAGTACGAGCGCATCCACCCCGGCAGCCTTGTGCTTGGCCAAGCGACCCCCTCTTCGGGGCACATGGCGCCTCTCGCACCAACCGGGAAAGGAACGAACACGGACACGGACCACCACCCGGACAAGGAGCTCTTCGCCCTCTTCCTCACGCCCTGCCACTCGACCCCCTGGCGCTCGCACCTCGTCTACCCGGGCCTGCACGCCCGCGCACTAACCTGCGAGCCTCCGATCCACACCGAGCCTGGCACTCGCGAGCGCGACGAGTACCTCGACGAGGCCGACAGGTTCTACGCCGACAAGGCCGCCTTCCTGGCGACCGAGATGTGGCCCCAGGACAAGGACGCCCGCCAGCTGCTCCCGAGGTACATTGTAGGCTTCGAGGGCATCGAGGAGGACCTGCAGCGGTTTTTCGACAGGCGGCACGGCCAGGGCGCGGAGCTCGGGGTCGAGCTCCGCAGGGTGTGGGAGGGCTGGAATGGCTTCTTCAACGAGGATGCGCGGAGAAGAGGGCTCCTGGTCGTTTGGGACACTGGGGTTTTCTCTGCATGAAGAACTGGCATGTAAAAAGAGAGAAGAAAAGAAGATTACTAGAGTTTAAACCTGTCTCAGATATAACCCGAACTGGTTCCGGGGTCGCACAGCTGTCGTGTAACAACAGAGTCCTCAATATAAAG
This sequence comes from Pyricularia pennisetigena, assembly GCF_004337985.1. Lineage (NCBI taxonomy): Eukaryota > Fungi > Ascomycota > Sordariomycetes > Magnaporthales > Pyriculariaceae > Pyricularia > Pyricularia pennisetigena. The sequence continues at coordinate 1,284,391 of NW_021940918.1, forward strand.
CGGTTCCCACCGAGCTGCCCTTGCGTCATCCCGATCGATATTGATATGTACGACTGTGTAAAGAATGTCATGTGCCTGGCCACCTATGGCCTCACACGTGCTTTCAGATTCGGTCAAAAGAAAAATTCGGCAAACACGGCGCATTATAACGAAAATAATGAGACAGACAAAATCTATTCACAAGCAAGTTTAATAATGATAGTCGAGCCCAGATAACCGAGACACCGAGTGCGGTAATTTGATTGTGGGGTAGGTGCTCATACCACATCTTTACGCCTCTGTTTTCAAGGTTACAAGTACCTTTTGTAAATACAGAATCCTTTAAAAGATACATAAGCTCTTCCTTATATACAAAAGACGCCTAAAACCCAAGGACGCCCACACTCGAGAGGATTCAGAGCATGCAAGCTGACGGGGTTCAAATTGCCAAGGTTAATAGCAAGCTACATTGAGGAGATATGTAGAGTCAGTAGTAAGAGACTAGACTAGTATAGTTCAACCTTGAGCCTGTGTTTGGATGCATTAGTACAGGAATTGAGCTCGAGGAATGGCGCTTAGCTCATGACTAGAACGCTCGCGTGTTGATAACCTCCCCGGAATTTTGTTTTAGTTATATGATAAGTATGAGAAAGCCATCCTCCCAAAGCAAAGAAACCAAGCCATCCTATCCTTAATATAGGGGTGTAAAGGGTGTTAAGGTACGAAGTGAAATAAAAATAGAAATATAACAGCAGAGAAAATGAAGCAAACTACCATGGGGTATCCTCAATCGTCGACGGGAGAGAAAAGGAGAGAGAAAGAGGGGCGGCCGCGCAGGGTAAGTGTATACAGTAATTCCATTCCGATATCACCACTTTTTTTTAGGTTGACCTTAGGGGGGGGGGGGGAATAAAACAAATCAGAACCACACCAGATATGCATAAAACGCTCAAGAATACGCATATATCCGCCCACAATACATTCCAGCCTGCGCTATATTCGGCCTCATGGTTTGGGCGCTTCCCTATCCTCGGCAGGTGGCCGGGCAATGTCCAAGCTCTTACCACGTGCCACTATCATGTTAGTCGGACTAAAGTCTTGTTGTGCAGGTGGCGGTGACTTATTGCGACGCTCGTCACGGTTCTCTTTGGCTTCTCGGTACTTGTTTTTAAACCATCCGGTCAGGCCTCGAGACTCATCCCTGCCCTCCTTACTGGCCGAATCATGAGACGACTGGGCATCCGTGCTTCCCGTCAAAATGTTATCGACTGGCTCGCCATTGAAGCTGCGCCGATGCTGCTTACTGCCGCTGCCAATTGAACTTGTGCTTGCCTCTGCATGAGTGTTCGTCCCAATTACTTTACGGGGAGACGTCGGGACAGGCGGCGGTCCAGGGCTGGCCGTGGCACCCATCTCTTCCTTCCTTCGAGAAAGTCGCCACCGTCGCTTCTTATCCTTTTCTGGCTCTGGCTGATCGGATGCTACTGGTGGTGCTGATTCCTCGACTTGATCAATATCAGAGCCCTCGTTAAAGGAACTGTGTAAAGATTGTGTGTGTGAATTTTGCGGCTTCAAGCTGGTGTCGTTGTTGGCAACAGGAGGGTAGTTTGCGTTTACATCAGGAGAGTGGCTTTGCGCTCTAGGCGTTGCATCAGACGCGCTCTCTGATGAAGGCGGCACTGGACCTGGGGAGCTCTGCTGCGCTTCCGGCAGTACCTTCAACGGCGGCTGGTCCATCGGATTCGAAAGCTCGACACCGGGGGAGACACCCGCATGAGAATGCGGCAAGGATGCAGTAGAACTCTGGGCACTAGCGTTCTGACTGCTGACCAAACGCTTTTTGCGGAGTTTATTGGGCGTCCTAGATTCGGTATCACTTCCTGGCGAGCGCTGAAAGAGGCTTTGCAGCTTTCGTTCTCGGGAAGGGGTCAAGGCATCCGGAGTTGTGGGATCCAAGAGGCCGTCTTGACCTTTGCTTCCCAGTCCAGGATGCTCGACTGTCAAGAGAGTTTGGTCATTAATTGAACTGGGTGGAGCAGCAGCTGAATGGACGTCTCGACCGATTGCCTCCATTGGGCTGCCAGCATCGACTACTATCGGCGATGGCGGGATAGGCGTTGGAGTGGCCGGGGTTAGTGGCACCACGGGTGCTCCTGATTGTTCTCCCTTCTTGTGGAACCTGCCTGTGCCGATAGCAGGGGACTTTTTGGATGGTACTGTGTTACTCCTGGCCAAGCCGCCAGATGCGCCCGATCCATGCGCTGGGCTTGCAGGGCTTGGTGCGCCGTTGGAGTGCCGCGAATGCCTGGATGAGACTGATCGATTTCGCCGTATTTGGCCGTCCCGTGCAACACTTTCCGCGCCAGCACTGGCGTTCGAAGCTGACCTGTGCACCCCCGACTTGCGCGATGCGCCGGGAGTGACCGGAGTTACCACTGGCGGGGTACCCTTCTGCACCTCCTGAACGGTCTTCTCATCTGCAGCAGTTCCCTGCATGCCAATGAGGAAGTGATCCTGGTTTTCAATCAGGAATATAATGACACACTGGTTAAGCCGATACTCCTCAGGCGCCATGGCGTGGTTCGGGTGAGAAAGCATTCCGGGTTGAAAAATGGCAGCTAGATTCTGCGAGTTCATGCGATTCTCGTCAGACTTGGCGGCAAAGACGGCGAGCAAGTCGAGCAGATAGAGGAGTAGTTGGCGGTTGAGCGGTGGCAGCTCAGTTATCAACCGTTGATACTTTGCAATCGCTTCTGCCAAGTCAAAATCTTTCACAAACTGTGGCCCTTCAGCGTCTCCAACAGCCTGTAATGTTGCGCCTCTAAGAGGTTCTCTGAAAGCTTCGTAACGATCCAATGGGACCACCGGCTCTGGTAGGTCGTTGAGATATCGCCTGAGCACGTTGGCGGCATCGTGAACCGTATATCCGTCCCAAACAAGCCCTTTGCCGTAACGATCAGGTGAGTCGAAAATTGTCTTGAGCTCTTTTATGCGTTTTTCTGAGCCGCTCAGTCGAAAAATGCCTTCGACTCCGGTTGCTGGAATTTATCCTATGTGTCAGAACAATGAAGGCGCCCGAAGACAGCGGACAACCAAGAGATTCCGGGAGACAAACCTTTCTCCTTCAAAAACACGCCGCATTTTGCGACCACGATCGGCACATATCCATAAATGTAGCTCTTTCCGTCGTCATCGAGTAGCGAAATGGCAACGTTTGCGTATGTGATGCTTTGACGTAACGGAACCCCAAAGATTCCATGCGGCCGTGATTCTGCGTACAGCGTGGGTTAGCAAGTGCAAGAGCCATCCAGCTAAGGTAGCTATGTGAGCTCCAATTGTGCAATCAAGAATGCAGGCAAAGGCAAAAGACAGGCTGGCGGAAACAGCAAGTTCGATTTAACTTTTGCTTTTCCCCCTCTTTTTTTTTTTTTTTTTCCTTCTCTATCTCTCTCCCCCAATAATTAAAACAAAACAGGTATGGTGATCGAACGCGTCGTGTTTGCGTAGGAGTAAAGGGGTAGATGGGACTGTATTGGGTGTCGATGTACCTGGAACGGTTTCTTGGTTCTTGCTGTTATTTGCCTGAAACCTCTTCCACCATGAACGAAGGTCCCGTTTCGTCGGCGGCGACAAAGCTTGCGACGACGGTGTCGGGGTTGAAGTCGGTGGAAGATTCAGTGGCGCGTGCGACTGAAGCTTCTGAGAATGAATCTGCTGCGATGGAGGCGGCGACGAGCTCGGGCCCTTTTGGTCGTTGGGGGATTGTTGGGCGACTGGAGGCCCAGGAGATTCGGCGGCAGGAGGGGCGTTGGACATGATGGCGACGACACGCAGAAGCGTGGGCTGGGGAGATTTGAATTTTGTAGCAATGCAATGGATCGTGGTCCAACGCTTCAGAAATCCCGTTGTAGAGAGGGAGCCTCTCGGGGCGTTGTGAATTGCTGTGGACAATGTTGCACTTGAGCCGTGTTGTTTGGTTGATCGTTGAAAGACGATTGCGAAAACAGAGTGTGTCGCAAAGCAGCAATAGCCTGAAGCCTGTCGACTCCTGGCTCGAGGCAACCGGCGGAGACCTCCCTTCCCTGGAATGAGCACTACTACCCGTTTAGGAATAGGGTGGGTCTAGACCTACCAGCACCAACCGAAGTGACGCAGAGACTTGGGCCAGAAACCAAAAACACTGGTGCGAAGTCAGGCTGGAGGTACCATAGGTTTAAGGTGTACAGTTTGTGTCTGTTCACACCTCCAATCAATTTGGTACCTTTTGTTGATGACCTGAAGTCCCTAAAGTTACCTTTCGAGATGCCATCCAATGCTATGGAGAATTTACACTTGATCTTCCATGACCTAAGCTCAGGCGCTTAAGGTTGAGCAGGCGCATAGCCCTGGTAAGGTGAATGTACCTTACCTTACCTTTACCTTAGGTACCCTGCCTACACTAGGTTAGCTTAAGGACCTTGGTGCACGCTGATTGACCTCAAATCCATGTTAGGTTGGGACTGGGCTTGGAGGGGTACTCCGTACTTCGTACGTCAATTGGAGTCTCCACGACGGATAAGAAAATCCATACCGCATTCGTCTTTTCTTTGGGTCGATTGCAGGAACAGCGCCCGTGTTGCCGTTTCTTTGACAATGACAACATGAATGCCGCGCGTGCATGCCTGCCACCAGGTCAACTCTCCACACCCGTTAGAGATCATTTGACGGCACTATCCGGGGCGCAAAAGTCAAAATCACAATCAAACGTTATCTCCACAATATGGAGTCATCAGGCAGTACCATAAGCACAGCCAATACACAAGGAAGGGGGTAAAAATTAACAGCAACAATAAGACGGTCATCCAGTCTTCAGACGTTCTAGAAGCTTTGAAAGTCTGGACTGACTAGATTGATCTAGGTCTAGACTAGACCTAAACTAGACCTAGACTAGAACAGGACAGGATTGAGGATAAGACCTGGCCGGGAGGGTTAGGGCTGACGGCACATTGATGATTGATCCCATCTCGAGTATCCAACGTAGATTCATGCTCATCCTCGTTTATCCATAGTAAAGCCTAAATGTCAGGTACTGCACTGTTGGACTGCACAACGTACCCACAATTACGAAACCCAGGTGGCCACCTGCGCCTAGGCACCTACCTACCTTCCCTTACTTGTCTACACCTCAGCCGGCAACAATGGCAGATGGGAAAGGCGCTTTAGCAAAATATGTTCTCACAGATGCCGAGAGCGAGAGCATCTTTGCCGAGCAGATCCTGCCTGCTGAACTCAGCCATGTGCTGGACAGTGGCCAAGTTCCGGGCAGCGACTCGTCATCCAAGGTCGCAGTCCTGCTCGTCGGCCAGACAGGTGCCGGCAAGACCCGCACAGCACCACTCCTACACCAGGCCATGACCGCGAGGCACCCTTCACAACGTGGTCCTGCGCACCTGATCGCTGACACGTACAAGACGTACCACCCTGCGTACGCAGATCTCATGCGTCACTCGCCCGCCCTCGCCTCTCCCGCGACGGGCCCCGACGCGCGCCGCTGGCTCGCGATGGCCTGCAGCCGCGTCGCCACCGCCGGGGCCGACTGCCTTGTTGAGTCGGCATGCCGCCACCCGGCAGACTTCCAGGACCTGGTGCGCATCTTCAGAGCCGCTGGGTACGCGGTGCACATCGTGCTGCTCGCCGTGCCCGAAGCCCTGAGCCGCCTGGGGATCCTGGTCCGCTTCCACGGCGCGCTGCCAGAGGCACGGTCCCGGGGGCTGCCGCTGCGCCTCACTCCGAGACCTGTTCATGACGCCACGTACGCGGGGCTGCTTGTCGCCGCGCGGTGGTTGGACGGCGAGGGCAGTGCGGCTGTCGATCGGGTGGTGGTGCTGAGAAGGGGCGACCGGGTGGCGTACGAGCGTGATGCTGGGAATCATGGAGGCGATAGCCAGGTGGCTTCGGCTTTGTTGCTGGAAAGGCGACGGCCTCTCAGGGAAGAAGAAAACGCGCGGGCTATCGAGGATGTGAAAACGCTGGAGGAGCTAAGTCTGACGCTTGGTCAGGACCGAGGAAAAGAGAAGCAGTCATTGGAAACGGAGCTGCGAGATATTAAGCAGCTGCTTCACGCCTTGGATCCTGAAAACAATGCAGCCCAGGCCGACGCTGCTGAATTTCTGGAGCTCTTGCCTTTGAACTATACCCGATTTATAATATCCAAAGGCACTAACGGGTAACAGCAGACCAGCGCAAGCTTAACGCTTTTATCGGGTTGCTTACCTCTTATACCGTTAGGGTCGTACCCAGGTTATTACATTAAACTTTGTTCATTACAATCGGCATCCATGGTACGTACAATAACCCGATTAAACCAACTTAGGCCCACTGTTACCGCGATATACACGTTGAAGGCGGAGATGAGATATGCCTATCTGGTGCATTCTATGAGACATAGTAGCAGAATCAGGCACGTTGCGCAAGGACGGCTGCCTCTGATGATGGCCTCTGAGCCCCTGGGAGCTGCCCTTGAAATTGAAAGCATAGGCATCGCGGACATACATTTCGACAGCCACAAAGCATCAACTAACAGCAATTTGTCAAGCGCCCGCGTTTACTCCACAACATGAAAGACCCACGAGCCCCTCCATTCGTCTGGAAGAGCGAAGAAGAAGAAGAAGAAAAAAAAAAGAGGCGCGAGGAGGGGAGGGGGCAGTCGGCTTGGTTGCATGAGTATGAAGCCGAGCGCAGGAGACGGGACCCACTTACAGTTGCGACGGTGAACTATACCAAGAGTGAGTGATAGAACACGCGAAACATGTGCTGTCGAAGGGCAGTGAAGGGGAAGGAAATGGCAAGGGAAAGTGGATGAGTTGTAAAATTGAAACAGCAACTTGTGCTTGTTTCTGTTTGGGCTACTTGTCAAGCAGTCAATTCTAGGAAATAGCAGTCAGTTTTGAGACCACCCAATACAACCCCGGAAACTGTGAACTTTATTTCTATCTTTGTATCTACTTAACTTTCCACTTCCCGACGCACGTGCATATCGGCCTACCTAGTTACATATTTATTCACCTACTTATTTGCGTACCTACCCACCCACCTAGTTACCTACTTGCCTACAAACCCTGGCATATACACTCGGTTCTGGTTATTCAAGTTTGGCAGCTACAAAGGTATCCGGGGAGGACGCGAACTGAGTGGACAGACATGACTGCCACCCACTGATAGAACTGTCTGCTTATCCAGGACTCCCTTCTCTTTCTGCTCTTGTGATGTTAGTATGAAAGCTTCCCTATGCCGTTATCTTGCGGCCCCTTGTATCTGCCTTTAAATACCAGCTCCCGACCCTGTTCATGATGAGCGCGTCGTTACGCTATGTAGGGGCCATGGTGGGTATAAAAGCTCTCAACCGATGGATTGGTCAAATATCACCACCGCCATTTACACCATTTTTCAAAGACAAATTCTTAATCGAATTTGCTTTGATGGTTGGTGGTGAAATCAGGGACTTGTCGATCCTTGATTGTTGAGATTCGGTATGCGGGCTTTTCGAGAATTGCTGGCGGCTGCCATGTCATTGGCTTGGCAAGCTTGGACAGACGAGCAAATAGCAAATCCGGTCGAGTGGGTCCGTGTGTGGCAATCGAGAGGCAACAGACACAGCAACCGACTCGGAAAACGATTAACCACAATAATGCTTTAGCCAAGATGAAGGCCGACAATGGCGGCCGACAACCCTGAAGTTGCTATGCAGGCTCTCGGGCGGCAGAAATTGCCAGGAAAAGCCAGGGCAAAGGCTCAGTTGCGGGCCGATGCAGCCGCCGGAGATCAGGTCGCCATGCAGAAATTGATTAATGAATTTGAGCAAGGGAGGATTAGGAGTCGAAGGCGTAGGGAGTGAAAACGGGCCGCGGGGGGCCCATGCCAATGTGGATTAACATAGCTTAGCTCATTTACGTACCTATCTATCTATTAATAAATACATAGATCATCACATACTGGCGAACTACTACGTATTGCGAAACCCAGTCAAAGTATTTTACTGTTGATGAGAGCGGTATGATCATCCCGAGCTGTAAACAATGTAAGAAACCGGCATTCTTGGGCATGCTTCTACCTATTTAACTAGAATTATCTACGCGATCGCATGTATCTGTTGAAATCTCTACTACGTGCTACTGAATCACGTGTTGAGGCACGTGATCTGGCCACTCGCATTGTCTGCCCGTGAACCAACAACCCGGGCAGCCAGAGAGAGAAAAAAAATTCGTTCGAGCGCTCCCTGCCTCTCCCTCTCTCAACCGAAACACCAACCTCTTCTTCCCTCTGACCAAGAAGAAGAAGTGACGAAATCAACGCGGAGACATTTGATTCAGCTCGTCCGAATCATCTCTCCCGGCGTTTCTCTTCGTTTCGTTGTCCTCCTTTTCGAGAGACACTCTCCACTCTTAGACATTTTTTTTTTCCCGCAAGGAAAAAAAAAACCAGAGTGCAGGAAACCACCCCTCAGAAAAAAAAAAAAAAAGCGTGCGCACGCATATCGAGCGCCTCTGTTTGCCGATAGTCCTTCGTCGCCTCGACCACCGACCGACGTGCATCTTGAGACAAACCAACCACACTCTTTTCATCAATTTCGATCGCAAAAAAGTCAATACGGTTTTTTTTTCGAAATTGCCCACAGTCCTGTCCATCAAGCGACAGCCGACGCAACCGTTGCCTGACTTCCGTGACCGAAGTTTATCTAATCATCTTGGCCAACCCACGCCCGACTCGGATTTGACATTCGGTTCTTTTCACGCGTGACCTGTTGGCAGCTCGCTTTGCGACCGCGATACATTTCTATATCATCCATTTCTCAACAACTCGACGCTCCCACGACTGACGAAGATCCGCAAGCCTTATGACGTCTCCTGCAAGCACACAGGACCAGAACCCGGCGCAGAATCCTAGTGCTTCCTCGGCCACGTCGTATGCTTCAGCCGCCGGTGCTGCGAAGAAGCCTTCCTCGACGCCGCTGAGCGCACAAGGATCGAACCCTCCGCCCGTGGTGGTTGGTTCGTCTGCGCCTGGTAATCCGCAGCATGGCAACAAGCCCGCTGCGTCACCTGTGAACGGCCGACCGGCCATCACGCCCGCCATTCCCGCCGTCGCTGGTGCCACTAATGGTCACGACCGGAAAACCTCAGTCACAATCAGCGCCAACGGAGGCCCAGTAGGCGGCCCTAAGGGTAACATCCAGTTCGGCTATAAGGAGTCACCTGGTATTGTCCACAGCACCCCACAACAGGGAACCACAGCACCGATCCCCATCCCAGGCAATAACGGCAGAGTGCCTTCTCCGGCACACTCACCATCCCCTATTCCCCAACCCTCGGCTAGCGGTGGCAGACCGCCCTCGATGATGGCCCAGGATGGAGGACCAAGCATGAAATTCGGAAGCCTCGGCGGTGATGGCGAGGTACGTTTTTTTTTTTTTTTTTTTTTTTTTTTTTTGCTGACCGCATCGACGGGCTCGAGATGCTCCACTTAAATGATTCACAACTTGCTGACCTGTTCATGTTCTTTAGCGGCACATGAAGCACCTCTCCCAAGGGCCCCACAACATGGGATCGGGGTCTCCTCACATGCGTCACGGCAGCACACATTCTGTTCATGACAACATGCCAAGCCACGGGGGACCGGGAGCTGGCCGAGGTGGGAACTTCGCGTCATCTGGTGGACGCGGCCGCGGAGCCTATAACAACCAGGCCGGCTACAACAACCCTATGGGCTACCCGCCGACCGGTCAATACGGCCGTGGTGGCGCACATGCTGGCCAAGGTCGTGGTGGCATGCCTTACCAACAGAACCAGAGGGGCATGGCTCCTTACCCGAACTCGCCCCAACCCCGAGGCAGCCCTGCTATGGGTAATGCTATGCCGAACCCCGGCACCCCGACTATGAACGCATCTCTCCCTGTCCATCCTCCTCAGCAAGGCTACAACGCATACATGCCGCCTGCCTATCCTAATGTAAATGCAACCCCTCAATTCCAAAAGCAAGGATCGAAACCCATGAGCAAGAAAAAAGGCGCTCGTCGGGACTCTGTGAAGACGGGAACGCAATTTCCGTGGCAGAACTCCGACACATCTCAGGACCACCCTAGCGGGCGGTATCGACGTCAAGGCACGCACTGGGATTCGGCGCTTGAGCTGTCTAACCAGCCAATCTCGCCCAAAGTTCTTTCCGAGATATCACCCCCTATAATTCCTCTGGCCGAGGCCGGGCACAAGATCAACTTGTCGCCGGCTAGCGGTAATTTTGATCGCTTGCTAACTCTTAAGAAGCAGACCTATGGATTCGCACCCCCCTTCGACCCTCGCCAGCAGGGTATGATGGGAATGGGTTACCAGTATTCGATGGGCCCCAACATGCCACCCTACGGCATGCCCCCGCAAGGCCCCTCTCCTTCTCCGGGATTCTCGCAGCAGCAGTCTTATCCTCCGGGCCCCTACACCCCCCAAGCTCAACCTATGTCTCGTAATGCTTCGCAGGTGTCTGAACGTCCAAACTCAAGTACCGGACACCAGCAAGCCCCCGCTAACCCTTCAGGACCCCCTCCTCATCACACCCCGACCGCTAAGCCCGCAGTTGTGACATCTGGTGCACCGTCGTCTTTCGTAATTCCGAAGAAGACGACTTCCAAGATCAGCATCAAGAATGCTGCAGGTGAGGCAGTTGATTTCAAGGCTCTTAAGCCGCCTGCGTCTCCGGCACCTAGTTCCCAGCAGGCCAAGACTCCGCCAGTCACCAGCTCTACTCCCACACCACCTCCTAAATCGGCTACGCCATCACACACTCGCTCTGATAGTGCATCCAACCTCAAGACCGTTGAGCAGAAGAGGAGCGAGTTCATGGAGCAGGTCCGGAAGACTGCTGCCGGCGAAGCAAAGGATCCTGCTGCTGAGGAGACAGCCGAAAAAGCAACCGAGAAGGCTTCGGCGGATGCTGCTACTGATAAGGCCGAGCAGCCTGCTCCTGTGGAAGAAGCCAAGGATGCCGAGGCCAACGATGAATCCAAACCCACTGCCGTTGAGGAAGAGCAAAAAGCCGAGACTACTGATACTCAAGGCGAGAAGCCAGCAGATGAGAAGGCCGAAGAGGTTACTGAGACCGAAGAAGAACGCTTTGAGCGTGAAATCCGTGAGATGGAAGAACGCGAAGCCGAGGAAGAACGCCGGCAGGCCGAATATGATGCCAAGAAGAAGGCTCAAGCTGAGGCTAAAAAGGCGCAGGAAGAAAAGGATCGCGCCAAGAATGCCGCCGAGAACGACCGCAAGCTTCGCGAGCAGGAGGCTGAGATGGAAAGGCTTGAGGAAGAGAAGGAGCGGAAACGGGCTGAAGCCGAAGCTTCAGGCCAGACTGAGTCAGTCGCCGACATGCTCGCTGGCAAGAGCTCAAAGGCTCCCGGCAAGGCTGCTGGTGGCATCAGCTCAGTGACCGACAAGCTTGCAAGTCTCTCCGTCAAGGATGGCGCCTCCGGCAAGTCTGGAAACTCGGAGAAGACGAAGTCAAAGCCCGCGGCGCTGAACCTTGCTCCTCTCAACACCAAACCAGTTGAACCTCCTCAACCCAGCGCGGCTCTCCAGTCACTCAAATCTGCTCGATTCCTCGAGGTCATTGCGCCTAGTCTGTATCCCGCCGGCATCCACTCTCCTAACCCGGCGCTCAACTCTGCCGTTTCCAAGAAGGGTAAGAGCTTCAAATATGACGCCAACTTTTTGCTCCAATTCCAGAAGGTCTTCACGGAGCAGCCTTCGATGGAATTCGGCCAACAGGTGAAGAGCCTGATTGGAGATGGTGACAGGACTGGGTCGGCTAGGACCCCGGCTACGTCCCGCCAGCCGTCTGGTCGTGGTGCTGCTGGATCTTCCGGCGGATTCCCTGGCGGTTCTTTCATGAATCCCGGCAAGCCTGGTTCTGCGTTTGGCAACATGGGCCCGCCTGCTAGAGGAGGTGGCTCAATGGGCCCTATTGGATCCTTCCAGAGACCTTTCCCTGGTGGCACCGGAATGACACGCAACCCCTCGCAATCAGGCATGCAGATCCCCGGATCTCCGCGACAAGCCAGCAGGCGAACTGGAAGCAAGCGCAATGACTACTCGAATGCCAAGCAGGAAGCACAGGCTGCTAAGACCATGCCTCTTACAGCTGGCATGGAACTCAAGCCTATCTCCATCTCCGCGTCAGGCTGGAAGCCCATGAGCCTTACCAAGGGTGCTTCGCAGAACGCCGGTCAGGGCTCGCACATGGAGCCCGAAATAGTTCAGCGTAAGGTCAAGGCCGCGCTCAACAAGATGACGCCTGAGAAGTTCGACAAGATTGCGGACCAAATTTTGGAGATTGCTGCTCAGTCCAAGGATGAACAGGATGGCCGTACCCTGCGCCAGGTCATCCAGTTGACTTTCGAGAAGGCTACTGATGAAGCGCACTGGGCCTCAATGTACGCCAAGTTCTGCAAGAGGATGCTCGAGACCATGAGTCCTGAGATTCGCGACATCAGCATCAAGGACAAGCACGGAAACGTGGTCAGTGGTGGTGCCTTGTTCCGCAAGTACCTGCTCAACCGTTGCCAGGAAGAGTTCGAGCGCGGTTGGAAGATGGACCTTCCTGAGCCCAAGGAAGGTGATGAGAAGAAGACGGGTGAGGCCGCTATGCTCTCTGACGAGTACTACATTGCCGCGGCAGCCAAGAGGCGTGGTTTGGGTCTCGTCCAGTTCATTGGTGAGCTTTACAAACTGGGCATGTTGACGGAGCGCATCATGCACCAGTGTGTGCAGAAGCTTGTCGACTACAGCGGCATTCCCGACGAGGCCGAAGTCGAGTCTCTGTGCAAGCTGCTGCGCACGATTGGTGCGAATCTGGATCAGAATGCAGACAAGACTCAGGGTAGGGCTATGATGGATGCCTACTTCGACCGGATCAACACCATGATCAACCTGCCCGACCTCCCCAGTCGTCTCCAATTCATGTTGATGGATGTGGTCGATCTCCGCAAGGGCGGTTGGATCTCCAAGGAGGCCAACAAAGGGCCCAAGACTCTCGACGAGGTTCGTGCCGAGGCAGAGGCCGCGGCGGCTCAGAAGGCTGCCGAGAATGCTCGCACCAACCAGAGGGGTGGTCCCAGGCCGCCAATGGGCGGCCGCGGCAGCGATATGCGTGGCCTTTCGGGTTATGGTCAACCTCAGCAGAACCAGAACCAGGTTGGCATGGACGACTTGAGGAGGCTCAAGGGCTCCGCCATGCGCACATCATCACAGAATGCCACCTTCGGTCCTACCTCGATGTTTGCCAGTCGCAGCAACAGCGGCCGCGCCAGACTAGGTGCTGGTGGTCCTTTCGGCCGTGCTGGTGAGGAATCGGGAGCTTCATCACGAACTGCGACGCCACCAACGAGGGAATCTACGACACACGCCAATGCGTTTAGGTATGTCTTGCCTGGAAGAATTTGTTTCCTTTTTCTTGGGGTCTTGAAAGGTGCATCCGCTAACTAGTCGTGTTTTAATCCTTTAGCTTGCTTGCGACCATGGAGACGGAGAACCCAACATCGCCCCCTGCCGTGTCGCCAGCCTTGACCAAGGCTACTCCCGACACCGGCGATAAAGACAAGAAGTAATCAAAGAAGAGCTGGCAACTCTATGACGCTGTCTTTCTCTTGTTTATCTTTTTTTTTCCCTCTCGAGCAGCGCCCGTTTCAATGTTTGCACCTCACCCTTGTAAGCAAGGGAGGGAGCGTGCGGCTTCTGCATTGTTCATGAATGCATAGACGGGGCAGGTTATTTGCATTTACAGGGTTTTCAAAAATGAGTAAATCGTCTCGTTTGTGCTTACAAAAGCGGCTCTTTTTGTCTTTTTTCTTTCTTCTCTCTCTCACTTTACCTTCCAATGATACCTGCCGATCCTTGTTACACGTCCTCATATTCAAACTCGATAGACAGGCTGGTTCGGGCCACTTCTTATGTCCCAGACCAGGCGAATCCTCATGCTTTCCTCCATTCCGGACCGTATTTCCATCTACATTTTACAAAACCACTAATAAGGTCTGCATGGAGGGGGAGGGGCTTCTACTCACTCTTCACTTCCACCACATGTTTTAACTTAGAACTTTCAAAAGTCTGACCTGGAGCGCGCTTTGAGTTGGTTGGGGGGTTGACCGGGAAGGGTGGCAAGGGGGGATATCCCATTGGTATTTTGAGGCGCAATGAGGACGGGGTTGCCCTTCCCACTGTTTTGTTATGATGAAGATTCTTTGAGTTGATGCACGTATTTACTGCTTTGTTGCTCTTTCTCCTTGATGACTTTTTTTTATTTATTTTATTTTTTTGTTTTTTTTGCCTTCTCTCGTCTCTTCTCTCATTTTGTTTTTTTCCCATATCCCCCTTCGGTTCCTGGACTTGGTCTCGCCTCACTTGCTACTAATATACAGACCCAAATGGATCACTTAAAAAGAGTTCAGTTTCGCCCGGGTTTCTTCTTGCTTGCTTTGTTTGCAGTGGGTTGGTCTAGCACATACACACGAAACGGGAGGCGTATTTCATTACAGTACTCAACAATACGGATTGCTCAGGCGAGCTCATGCGGGGATGACGCGGGTCGGCAATTATTATCCTGGCGTGCGTGTTTCTTCCATCAAGCCTTCAAAGGGAACATGTTGACTCTCGCCTTTTCATATCGAGCAACTGTAGACAATTCTTTCTTGACAAAGTTTTTATTTGCATTGCGCATGTTCAGTAAATTACGAATTGACCAAATCAAATATGCGTGATGCTGCTCTGTCTATCCAGCATCTGAAATGCCAAATGGCCAAGTGTCCAAAAAATAGGCAAGAGCCAAACAAAATAAGGATGGGGTGAACAGACAAAAAGTTTTATATGTAATATATTATGCGTATGAGGTATCCATCTATCCATAACTGTCGTCGTCAGCGCCCAGTGCCGCTGATATGCACATTCGTTTAATCACGTCAATAAAAACAACTAAACAACAAAAGACAACAGAAAAAAGATTACACGAGAAATATCCAGACTCTGAACTGAACTGAATTGAACTGCGGTGGCCGACAAGCCGGACGGACAGCCTCACGCTGCGGCCGCAAAGCCCAGCTTTGTAAACAGATTGTCCATGGCAACCCATTGCCTCCCACACTTGTCAAGATAACGGTCGACGGTGGCCTTGACGGTCCCGAAACGAACACGGTTGTGCTCGGCGAGCGCCAGCAGCCGCTCCCTAGCTGCCTCGTCCTTGACGCCCCGGGCGCGGGCCCGCTCAACGTCGAAGAGGCTCGCAAAATACACGAGCTGATTGTAGAGGTCGCGCTCGCCAAATTCGTAGCGCATGCGTCCCATACAGTCTAGCGCGAGGCCCTTGGGGCCCAGGCAGCGCGAGCCGTAGACGCTCATCTGCGTCGTGCGTGCGCCGCAAGACGTGTCGTCGCACACCAGCCAGCCCTCGTAGTAGCGAGCCGTCGTCAGGCGGACCGCGCGCTCCACCTGTGCGACGACCGAAATAGGGGGGATTGTTGCTCCACAGGAGCCGCACGCGACGCCAGAGGGCGTGACACGGCTCTGCTTCTCGTCACCGTCGGCGGCTTGGAGGCCCTCAAAGATAGATGTGGCTTTGCAGGCACGGCAACGCAACTCGAGACGAGAGCAGTTGCGGAAGCGGACTTCGTCAGACATTTGAGACTCGAGGGGGTGGATTTCCAAACTGGCATCGGCATCGCTGTTCCCGTAGCCCTTGTTCTGTCCGCTGACCGAGGCGTACCGACGGGCATCGAGCCCGAGATTTTCTGCGAGCTGCGCTGTCGATGTGCCGATAATGTTGGCACAGAGACGCTCGACCGGCGGGAAGATCTGCTTCGCCATGTACCAGTCGACATCGGGTGACATGCCCGAGTCGGGTTTGAGCACGTCTGGTGGGGTGTAGGCACGGGTGGCCGCTGGTTCCGAGCCAGTCGTGATGATGTAGGATATGACATCTCCTTTGCGGATCGTCTTTCCCCGAGCAAGCTCTCGCAGCGCAACCTGGACCTGTGGCATCGAGTCGCCGTTGGGATACTCCTTGGGGGCCTTGCCCAGCTGGGTGAGGATGATGTACTTTTGAGGAGGAATCTCTTGTGCGCGCATCTTGGCAGCAATATCACGAAGGTACTCGTGGATCCGGGCGACCGATGTTTCTGTTTCATCGCCAGACAAGATCTCATCGAGAATGCGGGCCGAGATCTCTTTGGATAGTGCACAGTACTCGCGTCGCCGCATGTCCAGACCCTTGACCTCCATCTTCTCGACAAATTTGCCATCCACTTCAACCATGTTGATGGCGGCATACTTCTTCTTGGCCTGCAACAGAATCCTTCGGAAGACGTTGTCGATGTCGATCTCCAGCAGACGATACCGCTCGTTGACAGCCCGCTTGAATTCCTGACCGACCCGGAAAGCTGCGGCAACGTTGTCGACGTTGGCGTTGATCATGACCGAGTCTGTATCGCCGTAGATAACCTGCAGCGAGTTGCTCTCTGCCAGTTCCTTGGTACTCCTCAAAATCTCACGGCCCTTGTAGGTTGTGAGAATGGCCAGTGGCCGCGCATAGAAGCGCGACTTAGTGTAGCCCAGACACCCATACATCGAGTTGGCCGTAAGCTTGAGAGCCAGTTGCTTGATGTCCCACGTGGCAAGTTGCTCAGGAGTAGCGGACTTATCCTTCATGAGGCTCTTGACTTGCCGACGCCGGCTAACAAGGGTAGCAATCAGCCTGGGGAGGATTCCTTGGTCAAGCTCTGCGGGCGGGACCTCGGGGACGGCATCTTCCTCGTCGTCAATCTGTGATAATGTGCACCCGTCAGTAGGTTTCAAAATGATGCAAATCTCTGTTGTTTGTCGCAACTTACCCGTGATTGCCTGTCGACAGTCGTAAAACAGATGTTGTACTCTTGAATAATGGAGGGGTACAGCGAGTTGAAGTCCATGACAAGCACAAACTTGTCGTAGAGACCCTTCTCAGGCTCAAAGACCAATCCACCCTTGTACTTGTCCTTCTTCTTTCCAGCCTCGCCTGCTTGTTCCTCTTCATCTTCCTCTCCAGCGCGCGGCCGACCCTTGAAGGCTCTCTTGTCCGGACAGATGTACTTGTTGCGGTGGAACTCGTGAAGCAAAATGTACTCATTGCGCTCGGCACGGGTACCGGTGAGTGTTCTTGCCCATGAGTTGCCTGCAAGGTTGGTGAGGACCTTGGTGAGTGGCAAGACCTGGGTTCGCAGTGCCAGGGCTGCAATGAAGTACGTGTCAGCCTCGATATGCGTCAGATAGTCCACAAGACCGTCTTTGGTGCCAGCCCACGTCTTGAGGGCGACCTCGTTGTCTATGTCACGCCTTTGTAGAGCAGTGTTTGCTCCGCCACCCCCGAGGTACAAGTTGCACATCTCGGTCAGACTCCACGACTGACACTTGGTCATGACAGACTTTCCGGCATCGTTGGCAAGATCGCAAAGCAGACGGCCCGACATTATTTGACGTTCAGCAAAGACATTACCACCTATTTTCCCCATCGAGGAAGGCCACTCTGAACGACGCAGTCGACCAAGCCGCGACCACTGGTGGACTTTCCTCTCGTGTAGTCTGTTCAGCAAAACGCTGTAGTCCACACCTTCGAGCTGATGGCCGACGATGACGTCCGGATCGGCTACATCAACCTGTGCCAGGAAAAACGAAAGCAACTCGGACTCTTGTTTCAATGTTTTGACCAGGCCTTTGATCCTCCGTTTGTCCTTTGTCAGTGCCTCAAAGCCAATGGGGAAAGCCGCACCGTTCGGCCTGATTAGAGTAAAAGTTCGACATGGCAGTTTCTCAGCGGGTGTTGTTTCGTCTAGAGATACATTCTCATAGACTCGCGCGCTAATGGCCAGGATCTCCTGTTTGTTATCCTTTGCATTGAACGTTGTCCGGAGCGCCAGGCTCATAATCGTAAGAGGCGGCGTATCCGGCAGGTCGGCCGTCTCGCTCATCACCGATATTTGGTTGGGATGCTCAACCAAGACTTCGAGACGGCAGTGTGAGGCATTTCGGATGGCACCAAAGTCAGCGTCGCCGATTTTGAGCCAGCAAGGGCCCATGATATTCTTGAGAAGGACAAACTGCTCAAAAAGTCCCGTGTTGGTGCCAAAGACGCGGGAAAAAGTTTCCCCTGACCTGTCGGGGTCAAGCTGCGGCTTTGTATAAGGGTAAAGCAATTTGAGATATTTCCCTTCCTTGGGGACATCTGGCAGCTCAAATGCATACTTGCGGGTGCACGCCTTGATCTTATGCATGTCCACCTTCATCTTGGTCATGATATCATCAACCTCGGAATAGACGTCCATCATTTGCACGGGCTCATCTGGGCATTCCTCTCCATCCCGGTGCCTGTTCTCGCGTGGGAGGAAGTAAAGTTTCCTCAGAATGTTGTCGACTTTGATAAAACAGCTGACATATGTCTTCGTCTTCTTGTCCAACACCTTCCCAAAAAGGCACAGACTGCCGTTGACCTCGGTATAGTCGGTCCAGAAGAATCTTAGGCTACCGTCGGCTTCCACGGCATTCTTATAGTCCATCTTGCCGACGGTTCGTGCCTCTGTCTGGGAACTGACGACGTTGAGCCCCTGTGTTATGGAGTTCCACGAGGAGGCGTCTACGTCATCCAAGGCTTCAGCTTTCACGGGCGATGACCTAATCGGTTCTGGGACCGGATCAGGCTTGATAATCTTCTTGATAGGCCGTGAGGCTGCTAGGTTGACGCTTGATGCCTTGATGGCGCCAGCGTGTGAGACCTCCATCATATCTTCGTCCTCATCTGCATCTTCAGGGGCTTTTTTATTGACTTGGGCCTTTCGCTCTGCGACTTTGGCTGCGGGAGATGATGGGGCGGGATCGCTCATAGGGACATCCTCAGCTGGTAACGGGAGCGGCTCGTCGTCCATGGGCATGAAGCTACCGTCTTCATCCGCGTGTGGCGACTGTGGTGTTGGGCGGTCGTCCACTATCTTGACTTTCTTGTGGAGGGGTAATCTAGTGTCTGGGCCTGGGGACAGGGCGCGGGCTTTCCGGCGCTCCAAAGTCTTGTCCGTTCTCTTGGGGGCACGGTACGCCGGGACCCTAACGTTTGAGTCTACTTCACCAAGAAGGTCTGCAAGAAACCTGTCATCGTCTTCTGTTTTGATGACCTGGTGGCAGAGGGTGGGTTAATTGACAGCTCTGATGCTAGGTTTGGTCATACGTCCCCAAGACGAAGGGAATAGGAACAGCTTAGAAAAAGGAGCAAGGCAAACCTTTTGTTTGGGCTGAGTCTTGGTGGCCCCCTTGGAGAAGTATTCCGAGATGTCACGATCATTTGCATCCCGTTTTGCCTGCTCTTCGTCACGGGCGCGTTTTGCTAGCCATAGTCGAGTCGCGTCAGTACAGTACCGAAGCCTGCGCAGTACACTGAAATAGGAGACATACCAGCTTTGCTGGTCTTTGCTCGTGCTGGCGCGCCATCCTCGCTGTCCGATTCGTAGTATACAGGCACACGATCCCAGTCCTCACGGCCGTCGTCGGCATATCCCTCGCCGTTGTCGTCGACGACGAAATCGTCCTGGTTGAGACGTTCCCGGACAATCTTCTTGTAGCTGTCTTCGTCCACTTCCTCGTATAGGGAGTCCTCTTGCTCCACTTCGTATGTATCGAATGTCTTCTTGCCTGCCTGCCTGAGGGCGCGAAGTTCGGCAAGTTTGGATCGTTTGCTCGCCTTGGAAGACATGGTGTTCGTAGAAGCCGGCGGGCCGTTGAAAGGATCTATAGGTGGGGTTGTATCCAGTAACGCCAGCTGTCAAAAGAGCAGGTTCTGCCTAAGACTAGAGCGGATATATGAATTAATCACTCTTTCAACGAGGTGTATCAGCAGAAATGTTTTGCAGTATTTGTATGTGCAATTGATTGTTGGATAAAGCGCCTAGTGCTACTAGATATTGTGGGGGTGTTCCTGACGCGTCCTCTCTAACGCGACGCGTTTAATTGATTGGCCGGGGTCACCCACCTTGACATCCCTGTCCTCTTTATCTTTTTTTTTTTTTTTTTTTTTTTTTTCTTTTTTTCTCGCAAACCGACTCCGCACCGATGTACCGTACCTAAACAGGTCAAGTAGTCTAACTGTTAGGGATCCATCCCAATGCATACCTACCCACCCCATGCAATCGACTCGCTCGCGACCCTAAAGCAAAGTAGGCACCGTTTGATGCTTGTGTCGCAGATATGACAATTTGTAGAGCTTGCGCAAAGAGTGCCGGCCGCTCAGTCATCAGCATCCGGACTGTCAGCTACCTCTCGGGAGGTCGTGCTGGAGTTGGCGGCTCTTCGAGCTCGCAGGCCGTGAACTCTGCTGTAACAAGCTCGCCTCGGCCCCAGGATATCACCAGAGCCATCAAAAATTCGCCAAATACAGACTCCTTTGGCGAGCGTAAAGAGGACCTCAACCGCAAGCTTCCAGATAGCAAAAGCCTTGACTATGCTGTGCGCAGGCACCTGGAGTTTCTTGGCGATGATCGCTTCAAGATCGCCAGGCATGTCTTGAGCACCCTACAGAGGGATGCATTCGACGAGGCCCTTCACCTTGTGCGCAAGATTTCCAGGGCCGACCGAGACTATATGGTCTCTTGGAACCACCTTATAAGCCATCTTTTCCAAAAACAGCGGCTGAATGCGGCAATCAAGCTGTATAACGAGGTTGGATAATCCCTACCTGCCCTTCACTATCCGGCACGAGCTGTCGCCAGTTCCCAGATCGCTAACATGCCATATGGTTGATTCGACACAGGCCAAGAAGCGCGGCCAGACCCCCACCGCGCAGACATATACCATCATATTCGACGGCTGCGCCGCTTCAGAACACCCAAAACAGGCAGTCGGCGAAGCGATCAAACTTTACCACACATTACTGCGGAGCGAGAGACTCCAGCCCAACACGAAACACCTCAATGCTGTTCTCAAGGTTTGCTCACGTGCTGGAGACCAGGAGGCGCTTTTCAGCATTCTGCAAACCGCCGAAGGCAACAGGAAGGCCGACAACCTCACGTACACCACTATACTGAACTCCATTCGTGTCAGGACAGCACCCTCGGCCCGGAAGCCTGAGCTGAAGGGCCTCAAAAAGGATGAGCGAGAAGATACCAGGCGCATGGAGATAGTGGTCTCTATCCAGCGGGCAAAGGCCATATGGGAGGAGATTGTGAGGTTATGGAGGTCTGGCAAGCTCATCTTGGATGAAGAGCTTGTCTGCGCCATGGGCAGGATTCTCAAGACTGGTGACCGCGAAGCCAACAGCGAGATACTCGCCCTCATCGAGCAAGCTATGAACATTCCTAGGCTTGACAAGGCGCCTCTGCCGGCGCCACAACAGCCGACCGAGGGTAAGTCGGCTGTCGTAACAACCCGCCCAGTATCAGGCATGGGATTTGCCACACCAGGCAGAAACACGTTGTCTCTAGTCCTGGAATCTCTGGGCACCACCCGGCAGACCTCCCTTGCTGTCAGGTACTGGGATATATTTGTCCAGGAACACGGGGTGATACCCGACAGCGAGAACTGGTTTCGACTTTTCAGGACCCTATGGATTGGCAAGGCCAGCGGCAAGGCTGCCGAGTACATCACACGGATGCCGCCGCAGTTTCTCAGGCCCAGCACTGTGCACGTCGCCTTGGGGACCTGTGTCAGGGACAACTTGAACGAACTTGCCACGGCTAACGCGGATAAGATCCTGGCATACGCCATCCGGACACTAGATGCTGTAGATGCCATGACGATGCGCCACTATCTGCAAGCAGTTCTCGGAAATCACCATCGTTTCAGGGTTATGGAGGAGAAAGGCGACGTGCAGCAGTCGCAGGCCGAGCTCGGAAAGCATTATGCACATGCGTTGCGGTCTCTCCAGGGTCCATTGATGAAGGCCACCAACAATCTGGCGCACTACCAGGCGCCGAAGGGCCCTCTAAAAGGACGGGCGGCAGTCCAATATAACGAGTTCAGGGAGCTGGCCGCCACGGCGCGGCGCATGATATCCGTCGCTGATAAGATCATGAACCAAAAACTGGTCTCGGATGGGAAGGACTTGAAATGGATCAAGGACCTCCGCGTTAAGATGCAAATTTTTGTCGAATCGGTCTACGAGGGCCGCGAAAACCTCGAGCCCAAACTCCCGCCTAAGCCGGATAACGAGCACCGTTATGATAGGGAGAGTTACCATGAGCTTGACAGTCATGATTGGAGGAAGGCTGCCGCCGCCGAGGTAAAATCCTAGACTCTCAAGGGCAGCGGGCACCTTTGTGCGAAATTCTGTGTACAACAAAAATGTAATATTTGAAATAGAAAGCAGACTAAAGCTGTACTATAATAACGAAATAATCTTGTCTGTGGATGATTTTTGGCTTGCCAAATTTCGTGCTACAGTGATGGGTGCGCGGTTACCTACCTCGTGCTAGTGTTACATACAAATACAACACCCACTTACCTACCCTACACTTTTACTTGTCACTGCGCGCAGGAGGTTGGGTGAGGGGACGCCAGTTGCTGCACATGCACCGAGAGGAATGCGATGAAGGGCTACAGTCAAAGGTTTAAAGCTCCCATAGTTGCACATTCGCATTTATTTGACAAACCTGCTCGCAGTCGGGTGTTACACTTTTCAAGTCCAAACTATGCACGAATCGCCAAATCTAATTTAAATGTAGTCTGTTAAATCGAAATCCGGCTTAGAATTCCTTTTTAGCTAACATTTTTTACCCCAGTTACTTTTGTAGTCAGTCATACTAACTATACTGTACAGTATATTCATCATGCATGGATCCTGGCTTACCTAGAACTACCATGCAGCGAGGCTTAGGAAGTAACCCTAACCCGTTGCCACACCCAATCAATCCCTTGGACACGCTCCAAGCCTGCTTAGACGCGTAGGACTCTCTACATTCGCAGAGGGAGTAACTAAATTATAAACCTTGTCGTCCTTTCTCATCATCGACATCAAGATACCATCCGCAACTGTGTGTTGAACAGAACCATCGCCGCAAGCCCCAGCTTAAATATCCAGGCGCTCAAGGGAAAAGAGGTTAAGATGTCGAAAAAGCACGCGACCGACTTCGAAAAGATTATCCACGCCGGTACGAGAAACATCCCCGAAAGCCATGTATTGCAAACCCAAGATACCTACATACCTACCTGCCTGTCTCCCTTTTTGGGTAGCCTCGTGTCAATTCAAATCCTCGCAACGGCGACACTAACGCGACTCCTTCATCTTTGTTTTCCTGCGCCCGGGATATTCAGATCGAAACCGCAAGCAGAAGGAGGCTCTCGCCGCCAGGATATTCAACCGTGACAGGCGATCCAGCGCCCCAGGCAAAGGCTCAGGCTTGTCTTCGCCTTCTGCAGCAGCCGGCTCCCTTGCGAGTCGCGTCGGGGTGAAAAAGGTAAGGCTGCGCTCATGCTGTTTTTCATGCGAACCCCCCCCCCCCCCGAATGGCTCACACCTGAGGCTAACCGGCCTTTTCGTGTCCGGTACCCGTCCTTCTAGAACCGCGCATCTTCCGGAGCAGTCAAGACCGGTGATGTCAATGGCATCTGGTTCCATGACTTGCATGGCTCCTCGGCCGACGCGGCGAAGCCGGCCACGGGCTCACTAGCCAGTCGCATATCCACCCCCGGAGGCGGACCAGCCGCGCCCAAGGGCCCTAAGCGCCAGCAGCAGCAACAACAACAGCAGCAGCAGCAGCAACGCGCCTCGAAGCTCTCACATGCGCTCTCCAGGGATCAAGCAAAAGCGCCAGCTCAGCAGCAGGCCACCGTCAGGGACAGCGGCATCTCCATACGCGGCCTCGCTGGTCCGCCAGTCGTCATGGCCCAGAATTTTGCCCCCGGCACAACAGCCGCCGACATCGAGAGTGCCTTCACCCCATGCGGCGGCATCGTCACGAGCTGTCGCTTGTTGAAGACGAGCCCCATCATCATCGCCGAGATAGTATTCGAGGACCCTAATGGCGCGCAACGTGTGATTGACCAGTTCAACAACCAGATGGCCGACGGCCGTCTCTTGAGGGTATACCCTAAAGTTGGTGGAGGTGCCGTCACGCAGCCAATCGTCTCCAGGCCCGAACCTCTCCGGAACGGGAGCGGAAACATCATAGATGGTTCACACGGCTTCTCTGGCGGTGACTACGATACCGGAATGGATGTCGACGCCGGTGCTGGAAGCGAGAGGAAGCTCTACAGCGACTCTCTGCTGCCTCGGAATGGTAACGGCGGCCGTGGAGGCTCAAGGGGCAACAATCGTGGTCGAGGAAAGGGGTCCGGCCGTTAGGGAGAACCTGATCTTTTCCCCTGGTGGCGCGGATCAGACGAGTCCAGCCGGCCAGACGACACGCAATACGATTCACGCTCGGAGGCACGTGGTCTCGTCCAGGAGACGCAGAATTTGCGGCCCCCTTGGGATGGAGGCCCAGACGATGGATATGTAGACGAGAGGGCACATTGGGACAGCCACTCGCAACACCATGCGCGGAGCCCGCGTCGCGGCAATGCACCGACACAGCATCTGCGAGACCACAATAACAGGCACAACCGCTATCAAGCGGGTCGTGGCGGCAACGAGGATCAGTCTTACTACGACAACGATTCGCGTCCTGCCTACCGCACCGGTTTTTCACCTCGCCGGGACAGATCGCGGTATTAGAATAATATTTAGTTGAAAGGCCCCTTTTTTCAGGTTTGATAGGGAGGTTCACACTTTAGACAAAAGTATTAGCAAGGTCTCTCTTCTATTTTCGTTTCTTTTGCTTTGTGGCATCTACGATACCTAGTATATTTGCGTAGAAGCATTTTGAAACCAAGGCAGAGATAAATACCAAAATTGCCTGGATGGATCGAGCACGCTGCCGCCGTAGGTCATCGTTCTAACCATCCAACGATCCCAAATAAAAATATAAAAATAAAAAAAAACCCCCCTCCTTTTTTTTTTTTTTTTTTTTTTTTTTTTAGCGAGCATTCATCGGGACGACTTGGAACACAACAAGAGAAGGCATCACCGTGCCACTCTCATTCAACCTCACTCGATAACGTTTGCACGTATTGGTTTCGTCCTCGCGCCCTCGCGCACCAGCGGGCCAGATTTCAAGGGGACGAAGACATGTTTGCTTTTGATGCATTTCACCCATCCTGATTCAAGCACCTTACTACTCTTACAAAATCGAAGGAAAAGATATAGACATGAAGCTTCGTTGAATCGACAAAGCAGAGCAAGACGGACCGGCCAATCGGCTCATCAACCAAGTAAGAAAAAGGAAGAAGACACCTAACACTTGTCCTTCGATATATCCCCCAAGTTGAATCCATCCACCAATCAACCTTGCCTCAGACATGCCGCCGTCAACCCAGGCGAGCTTTTCTGCAGTAGCCCTGACATCCCAACCAGGACCCCGTTGAAGAGAGACGGTGGATTCTTCAAATCGCTCACATCGCCTCCCTCATATTCATCTCCAAAAATGTCCGCATGTTGGCTCCCTCAAGTGGGCCTATCCTGCTCCCGCAGAGAAGAACCTTAGGTCTGAAATTGAGAAGGTACAAAGCGGGTACACAAAGAGAGCATAAAACCAAGGGTCTAGGCACAAATCTCAAGAGTTTTGCCTAAAGTTCATACCCTGACGCCCTGACCCTGTGAAGGGTGCTATTTTGTCAGGTTCTGGAGCGAGAGAACGGTTGACCGGCCCTTCACATCGCTGCTGCCTTCCCTAGTGTGCATTGTATGGCGCTCGTTGACGATGCTGCTGACGGCTCGTCTTCTAGACCTAGTGCGTCTGGCTCTCCCTCATGTTGTCATCTTCAGCCAAGGCGGCCTAGTGAAGACCCGGCAACATGCAATTCTCGTCCGCTTCACATGCCCAGGGAGAGCAGGTCCGAGACACCCCACTTGGGTCAAGTTGCCCTTAGTGACAACGTGTCCAACAAAATTTCTCAAGGGCTCCAGTGTCAATCAGAACCGTAGCTGCCAATATGTCGCGGATAGCGTTTGCCAGTGGACGAACGATGTCACCATGTGGACGGAATAACATGCGCGGATAGCTGAAGCAAGAGGAAATGACAATCGACTCTATTTGCCGACAATAGAAGGCAGCCCTTCTCAACTTCAATGCCAAGAACCTTGCTGAGAACTGCTCATAAAACCTTCCTCGAGTGTGCGCTCCTCTAGATTGCGGATAAAATCCTTATTGTTGCCGCGACCTCCTTGTTGTGCACGACTGCCTCGTCGGTTTGGACCCATACGGCTAGCACCATTGTCCATGAGGGCACCGCTATCAGCTGGAGGGGGATAGTATGCTGGGCTGGGCTGTAGCCGGATGGGCTGGCTAGGGTCCAGGTGGCTGGCCACCCTTTGGATCGCCGCAGGAATACCGCTCTGGTGATGTTGCTCCATGGTAGACGCACGCTGGCGCGACCTTTGCTGGGCATACATATTATTCTGAGACTGGTGCTGCTGTTGCTGCTGTCCCTGTGGCAGCGGAACACCTGCATAGTTGGCTGGAGGCATCTGTGCCGGCGGCTGAGACTGGGACATCTGTCCGTACGCACCCTGCGAGCTTGCATACGGCGGAGGCGCTGGTGGTGCATGGCTGCCGCCTGCTGCGTACACAGAATTGTTGGCATACACCGGTGGAGCTGACGGTGGGTGACCAGACTGGTGCTGGTACTGTGCTGACGTATTCATTGATGCGTATGCACCTTGAACCGCAGAATTGGCTTGTGCCTGAGCGGCTTGGGCTCGCTGCTTGCTGAGAGCCTCAGCCTGTTGTTGCTGTTGGGTCCCAGGCGCCGGGGATCGGTTGAGGGAGCTTGACTTCAGATTCATGGGCGGAACAAACGGCCCTGTGTACTTCTGCTGAGTGATGAAAGGGTGAAGCTTTGCTTGTTGAGGAGACCATCTTTCCAAGGGGTTAATAGTGAGCAGCCCCCTGACAAAGTCGATGAACGCAATCCTGTTGTTCATTTCTGCGGGCAGTGAGATGCAATTAGCAACATACTCGCGGCGGGGGAGTCATGGGTTGGGAGCCATACCTCTGTCAATCTCGCTCTGCTTCATGTTCTTCCGTGGCATCGGATATGTTTTGATAATTTCTGGTAGAGTGTTGGCCTGGAAGTATTTCTTGCTCGGCTGTTCCTTGGTGCCGTGCTCTTTCGAGTACTGCTCCATGCTCTTCAGCTGATATGTTCGCCTCCCGAATTCATCCTGCCGCTTCTCAAAGAACTCCCCAGACTGTTTGCCCATTTCGAGCATCCAGTTGGGAGGGTTGCCTAGCATCTCAACGATCCGGGATACCTGGTTGTATTCGGACGATCCAGGGAAGAGCGGCAGTCCAAGAAACAGCTCCACCACAATACAGCCGAGCGACCACATGTCGATGGCAGACGAGTATGGCAACCCCAGAAGAACCTCAGGAGATCGGTAGAATCTCGACTGAATGTAAGTGTAGACTGTTTGCCGTTCATCGCAAGCCGAGCCGAAGTCGATAATCTTGATGATGGGGCTCTCGAGATTCTTCAGCAAGATGTTTTCGGGCTTGAGATCGCAATGTATCAGCCGCGCCTTGTTGAGAAGTGCAAGGCCGTTGAGTAATTGCTGTGCAAAGACACGGACAAGTGTCGTACTAAGGCCTCTGAACTGGTTTTGCTTGATCAGCTCGTAAAGATTCACACTGAGTAGCTCAAACACTAGGCAAAGATGTTGTCTATGAATGAATGTGTCCTTTAGTCGCAGAAGATGGTGATCGTCGTTCTTGTCGAGCTTCGTGTTGAGCTGTACAACGTTGACAGTTAGCACACGCACGCAGCTGTGCTTTCTCGAGCGCCATTACCAGTGGCGATAGCTTACCAGATCGAGTACTGAGACCTCCATCATGGACTGGTTGAAGTAGGCGGTGCGGTTTTTGATCACTTTGACGGCGACGACCTCTTGCGTCTTCAGGTTCTGACATTTTACCACCTGACCGAATGTTCCTTGGCCCAACACGTCCAAAATCAGATATCGATTCCTATAGGTTCAGATTTACTCGTCAGTGTCTTATCTCATTCCTGCTTGGGGCTCTTGGGTTAACGTACTTGTGTCCAGCTTCCTCGGATCCAAGAATATCATTGACGTAGAGGATGTAATCGCTGTCCTCATTATCATACCCGTCGTTCTTGGTACCCTTGCTAGGCTTGGTAAGAACCCGACGCGGGTTGCGTGATGACTCGTACTTGAAGCTCGGGTTGCAAATCCTGTATGTCGCAGGCAGATGAACAGTCAAAGCTTGCAAAGGCTGTGGGATCAGTTCATGAGGGTTAGTTATGCATTTATAGTCGCGCAATAAAAGACCAGGAGTATACGTACGCTTATGAACCCACCCTCGGGGTTGGCCCGCCGGAAAGGCGGTTGCGCGCTGACTTTGGGTCGCAGATCCGACAAGGCCCGCAGCTTCTTGAGCTCGGGGACCGGCTGAGGGGCAGAATAGGTCGGCTGAGGCATGACACGCCTCGGCGACTTGGGGTCTGGGGGATAAAGCGACTCGGTCGTGGGGGTGGTGGCAGAAAGGGAGAAACCGTCGTAGGCGCCCGTGTGCGGCGAAATTGGCGGCAGCTGCTGCGAGCCCGATTGAGAGTGACCTTGAGACTGGGATGACTGACGACTCGGGTAGTATGGGCTCTGTGGAGGGTACGGGCTGTGCAGGGAGTTCCCATAGTCGGAAGCACCACGCGTGGGCGATTGACGCTGCTGCGGGGGCAAGTTGGAGAAGTGGCTACCGCCAGCGGCCGACGATGACTTCGGCGTGTAAGGGGAGTAAGGCGATGTAGGCGACATGACCTCCATGGGCGAATACCTTTGAGCTGCAGCAGACGACTCTTGAGGAGAGTGCAGGTTCGAGGGACGGGCGCCGGCGCTGAGGTGGGCTTGGTGGTGGGGCCGCATTGGGTACTTCATGCCAGAGTATTGATCGTGAGCGTCCGACATGGCGACGTCGCCGTTGCCGTCTCGTATCTGCGGCGTGGCAATTGGGGACGTGGCAGGATTGAGACTCGGGATGTGATGATGATGTTGTTGTTGGTGCGGCTGCTGTTGCTGTTGCTGCTGGTTGTGGTGGTGATGCTGCTGTTGTTGCTGGTGGTAAATCTGCGACTGCTGCGAGCTCGGGTACTGATCGTACTTGAATGCGATGGGCGGCTGTGGCGTGTGGTGGTGCTGCTGCTGCTGTTGTTGATGGTGTTGTTGTTGGTTCAGGTGCTGTTGTTGCTGACCATTGAAGTCCCGCGACAAATGGTTGTGGCCCTGGCCGATGCTGTTGCTGTTGCTGACGCCGCTGTTGTAACGTCGAGACGCGCCAGCAGCGTCCGAGTATGGTGACTGCCACTGTTCCATGGTGAACAGACCAGACAGACTACCGTCAGCACCAGCAACGCCTTAGGCCAGAAACTGTCCTCTTGGATAATTCGACGGGTGGTGCGGTGCGGACGCCCGATGCACAAAGCTGCTGCACAAGCGTCGCTGGGACCTACGGAGGGAAAGAAGAAAAAACAACAATCAGAAAAATCAGTAAGTGAAGGTTTCGAAAGCTTGCAACCAGGCTGCGGCAGTCTGGACAGACACTTGATTGACTGACTGATTGACTGACTGGTTGATGGACAGTGCGCAATATTGAGAGGTGGGCTGCCTCGACAAGGTGGGAGCCCAAGCTAGGCATGCTCTGAGGGGGTGCGACCACGCTACGGAGTACGCCCAAGCCCACCTGCAGGTAATCAATTGATCACAGAAAGCGTGCAGCTATTTTTGACGCCTCGTTGTAGGCAGGGTACTCGCTACCCTACTACATGTACCATATCGAAAAGTAACAGCAAGATTTCCTGTCATCGCAAGAGAATGTAGTTTCTGGAATCCTCGAAAGCTAAGCAGGGAATAAAAGTAAAAGATAAAAAAAAAAAAAAAAATAACCTCTCACTTTTTAGTGGTGTTTTTTTTTTTTTTTTTTTTTTTTTTTTTTACCCTTCTTTTTCTCTCTCTTCGCCGTCCATCTCTTCTTTGCTATCTCGCTTGAGGTTGCTCATAACCAAACATGGTCACAGTGCGCGGACAGCCCCCCTCCAAGCCTTTGGGCATTCGCGGCCTGACAATCACCCACCCAAGCCCATGAGCACAAATCAAGGCCGAGAATGGCGCTGAGTCTGAGAACGCATCCATGAAGCTTGATTATTGTTTTTCTAAAACACGTCCAAGTCCGGAGGAATATGTTGAACATCAAATCAGTGTACAGCATGTGAGGGTTTGGCTTGTTTCTCTCATACACGCTATCGCATTGATTGCACTGTAAGTAGGCTGCAGAAGTCGCCAAAATGGCTTTCTCTGTCCCAATGACGTACAGAAGGAGGAGCTACGACCAGGTTACCCAAGGGGACAGCACGGCTCGCATCATTTGCCAGGCCGCCCGCCCACTTACATTAGTTCTCCCGAGTAGTGATCCGAGCGTACCTAGTCTTTTTGGCAGGCAAGCCCAGGATGCCCCCAAAGCCCCTAGCCCCTATCCGTATCGCCTGACGACTTCGGTGAAAATGACAAGTTCAAGAGCTATAAAGCACTTAAGCTGCGGGCAGATTAAAATCAAACAAGGCGAGGTATGATGTGAGCGCAACCAAAACGCCATTTTAGCAAAAATGCTCTCTAAGTTTGTGCTTGCATAAATTCAACCAAGCTGGCTTTTGAATTCGTTGGGCCGGGCGACGCCCTCTTTTTTTTAGTTGTAGCAGTCTGTCTACTTCCACCATAGATCATCCCCAGCCAATTAGGCCCAGATGGATTAAAACACAAAGTCCATCTTTTTTTGGGACACCAAAGAAAAAGAGAAACCAAGACCTTCCCATCCGTAACAATGCGAAAGAAAAAAGTTATCAATGTTTAGAATCGGTGGCCAAATATGTGGCAAGACACAGATATTAAGGACATAGTTTGCAGGAGGGTAGCAAAAAATTCGTAAGTCATAAGAGTCGAGAAGTAGGAAGTCGAAGAACGCAGTCCACTATGCTCGAGGTGGTATCCAGCAAGGAAATCAAATCGAACGAAAACTTTTTCCCTCGTCAAGGGTAACAATGCGTGCAATACTACAAAGGGCCAAAACTCAGGATATTGTAAATGCCTCGCATAACATACCAGCATAGAGGAGAAATCGACGACAACGAGAGGAAGAGAACAGAGACATCTGGGAGGGCTGTTATGAAAACACGAGCCATTGAAACCGGGGAAGAAAAGACCATCCCATCCATTTTGTAAACCACAAGAGCATCGGAAAAGTAAACGAAAAATCAGAAAAGCTTCCAGTCGAGAGTGAGAACAAGTGCTCCTAGAACAAAAAATATTGCAGTCAAGCGCAAGACAAAACGCTTCACTGCGAGCACAGATGTTTTGGTTTTTTGGGTTGGTTTTTTTTTGGCTTCGTTTTATCTCTCCCATGCGATTTATCCAGGAGCGAACCTGTGTCGTTCACATGAACACCTTCGGGTTCACGTGGCAGATATGGGATACCAGACGCTTTGACTTCGAGTACAAAGATGAAGTGATCAGCCTTGGTACCCCGAGAAGCCATTGTTGTTGAAGTTCTGTGGCTGGCCCTGCGGTGACGACCACTGAGCATTCGGTGCCTGTTGTCCGCGACCGTAGCCACCTGCGCTGGGCGGGTTGCTGAATGGCATGGGCTGTTGGAAGCCTGCAGGAGACTGCGCCGAGTTGGGGCCAAAGTTGCCCTGAGGGCCGCTGAATTGGCCTGAAAGGATTAAATATTAGCACCATTTTCGAATAGGCTTTCATTTTTATGCAGTGGCAACCATCAACTTACCGCCGTACTGCGGGAAGTAGGTCGAGGGAGTTCCAGGGAAGCCAGGCCCTCCGGCGCTCTGAGGGCTGAAGGCTTGCGAAGGGTCGAAGTTGCCCTGAGGGTTGGTCGAGTTCTTATCTTTACCCCACTATATGATCGATCGTACAAATGTTAGTCAACGACCCATCAAAAGAGCGTTATATTCTAGCGAAAGTTATGAGGTGAAGACCGTACGCTGCACTTGAGAGGTCGTCCGTTCACATTGTACCCGTTGAGGCCGCAAATGGCCTGAGCGGCGTTCTCGTGGCTGTCCATCTTGATGAACGCGAAACCACGATCCGCTTGGAATCGAGACTCAACCACGTAGCCAAAATTCTGAAACAATGGAACAACGTCGTTGGCAGTGGTGTACGGGGTGAGGTTTCCGACGTAGCAGGTGGTCTGGTAGGCGGGTGTCTGGTTGACCACCATCTCGTAGCTCTGCATTCCGTGGGTCGGGAAGTGATGGTGACCGAACGGCGTCGTGGGGGTCATTCCCACGGCCGACATGGCCTGTTGCTGGGCGATAGACGGTTGACCCTTCTGGTTTGCCCAGTTGCAGCGGATGGCGCGGGAGCCGAGCCACTCGCCGTCCATGGAGCTCAGGGCCTTCTCGGCGTCGGAGCGGTCGCGGAATGCAACGAAGCCATAACCACGGGATCGGCCGGTTTTCATGTCCCACATCACACGCGCCTCGGACACGGAGCCAAAGACGGAGAAGGCCTGGGTAAGAACCTCATCATTGACCTCATTGGAGAGATCACCCACGAAGATGTGGAAGTGATTGGACGTGTCCTCCTTGTTTGCGCTGGTTGCGGCCTGATAGGCCCAGTTGACTCGAATTTCCTAACGCCAGCGTTAGTCGTAAATTGTCAGACATACAAGGTAGTCTTGTTTTACTTTAGCCAGGTGCTTAGGAAGCTACCTAGCTACCTAGCTTGGGCGGCACGGCACGCAGGCACAACAGCTTGAAGAAAATATTTACTTACCGACTGGTGAACCCTCCTGCCGTTCAAAGTCTGCATGGCACGATCAGCCGCACCGGGATCGTCATACTCAACGAAACCGTAGTTGTAGCCCTTGGCCTGTTGATGTCGGCGGATTGAGTCAGCCACGTGTCTGCACAAATTGATACTATCTGCCGCAAGCACAGATAAGCCGCTAAGCTGGTAAACTTACGTTCTTGTCCGGGATGATCTTCACGTTCTGCACATGGCCGGTTGTCTCAAAGATCTGACGCAGCACGTCCTCGGTGACCCGAGCGTCCAGGCCACCAACGTAAAGCGCGCGCTTGTTAGGCTCGGGCGCAGTGCGTCGGGTGAAGCCGCCGCCTGGAGACATCAGGGCACTCTGGTCACCAGCTCCCATGGGCGATGTGATGGCGGTCGGAATCGGGTTGGTGTTCTGGGGAATGTGCAGAGGCGGAGGGGCCATAGGACCGGATTGACCGTTCTGCGGATTGTCGAAGCCCGGCGCACCAGCATTGGCCTGGGGCGGGGGAGGCAGCTGAGTGCCCGGGGCAGGGGCTCCGTTATCAGCCATCGTGAGGTTGGAGGGGAAGGGTCGATTAACGTTTTTCGATCCGGGTGATTGAACTGATCAGTCAAAGAGGACCAAGGAGGCCGATATCGACGACTGGAGGGGAAGGGGCGAATGGGCGGACGCTAAGTTGTGGAGGAAGGAGCTTTGGCAGTGACAGAAAATCGAGCTAAGAAAGACGTTGATTGGCTTTTGCAACACGCAGGTGAAGAACAAAAAGAACAAGGACAAAAGAAAATCGATGCCGACACGCTTTCCGGGGTGCAAAAGGAGGGGAAACTCTGGCGCGCCAGTAAACGTGTTCGGCGAGGATTCGCACAAATGAAGTATGGTATGTATCTCGCACGGGAGTGGCGTCAAAGTGGTTCCCGCAACCGTTGTTGGCGATAAAAGTCGTCAGGCACCAAACAGATTTCGTAAGGCGACAAGGCTCAAACTTGTTCAAAATCTCCACGGTGGTGGGTGGCTTGTGCGCACAGGGGCGACGAGGAGAAAGCGGAGCGCGGATGAACAGGGACAAGGCCTGCGAGAAGTAAACGCATTAGGAAAAAAATGCCATGTGGAGCAGTTCTGATATCTTAAAGGAACCCCGGATCCTGTTGGATTTGCAGGCGGGTGTAGCAAGGTAGGTATGCCAATATTACCGTAGATCATTCAACTGGCGCTGGCGCGAACAGAAATACCTCCGATGTCAGAATCGGAGCTAGAAAAACAAGACTAGACGGAATTTTTATGAGACGGATTGGACAAGACGCCTACGGTAGAGAGTAGATGCAATCAATGTAAGGATGAATAGAGGGCAAAGTGACAAAAGATAAGAGTAGTAGCGTCCAGACTTTGGTTGGCGAATAAATCCACTGAGCCAATGGACAGTAAGAAACGCAACAGAGCGCGGACAATGAAGACTTGGAGAGAAAGATACAACGGAGAGGAAATGGAGGAAAGATGACGTTAAAGGAAAAGGAACTATCCTCCCACGGTGTCTCAACAGCAGCCGATCCGATCCGTGACTTGATTTCTCGAAATGGCGAAGACAGCAAGAGAGAGGGAGGAGGAGAGAGACGGGGGAGAAAAAAAAAAGGAATAAAAAGGCGGGACCGAAGAATTCAGGGCAGGTAGGATAGATGAGAAGGGCTGTGGTAGGAGGGGTGGGATGATGGTACATACAGTACAGCACAGGCAACAGGTGATGGAGACATGGCACGATCGCTACCTGGGTACGCCCGGTTTGTCAACCACCTCGTACGCAATCAATTAAGCTTGAGAGCCTCCCTTTACTCCACTCCTTGGCTCCTCACTGAGATGTTCTTTTCCATGTATATTTATGTACACGGTAGGACGGACGCTGGTCACCCACTTGTGGCGATCATGTCCGATAATGTAGCGTGGGGGGAGTATCGTTTGAGAAAGCGTGAGCCGCCTGGCATGTAGGCAGGCTCGGGGCAAAGTACAAGGGGTCTGCAGCAAGATACTGCATGCCGACAAACAGTCATAAACATGGAATTTATCGGAGTATCCGTCAAGTGGGGGACAGAATAGCACAAGCACCAAAAGAAATTCGCAATAGATGATCGCCCCTAAATGGAATAACAAATCGTTCAAATCATCAATGCAGGTTTACGAGGGGGTTCCTTGGAGACGAGCTTATGGGTTTACCACTCTATAACATAAGTCATATTGAGGATGAATTGTGAGGTCGGAAGATGAAGACTTGAAGCAAAAACACAGTGTTGTTCAATCACTTTCTTGATCTGGTGCTAATGCAATCACTTGCTCTGTCGAAGTGTCAAAAATTTGAATACTTGGTAAGCTTGGACTGGGATTTTACAGCGAGTTGAAAATTTCCCCAGGTGTTGAACATCAAATACGGTAGATAAATCCCCTAAATGCATACGTACCTTTGTCCAAACCCTGAAAAGTACAGTCTCACTTTTTATTCATTTGTTCGCGAAATACTTCCTTGTCTATACCGTTACCTGTTCCGAGGAAGAAGACAAGAAAAAAACAAAAAAACGGTACGTATAACGAGACCTGGGATGATGGCTCCAACGCCACATTGGATGAATGTATAATTACTGTCAAGTCAAGTCTGTGATAGATAAGGTGGGGCATCACTTTTTGATACTTTCGAGTTGGGATTATCTGGGGTCAAACAGCTCTCCGTAAGCGCAGGATAAATGGCCCCACACAGTAAGTTACAGTGCACGGCACGAGTGCCTAGCAACCCCAAGCGTAAGGAAGAGAGGACCCAAAGTGCAGCAGCATCCATCAGATGTGATTTGAGTTTCTGTCACAGATGGAATCCAACATCAACCACTCGCAACGTGACTAGGATCACTGTCACAAAACAGACAAATGCAAGATTGGCCCACCTAATAAAGTAGAGAAGAAATCTGAAGTGCACCAGTCCGCTTCTCGACGCGGCCAACCAACGGTTGTCGCAGGCATAATTGCCGCCTGGTGGAGCTCTGCCGAGTGACCATTTTACGAATGCCCTCAATCAGAGGTTTCGGATACGACAACGCGCTGCTTTTCCCTTATCAATGGCCATCCGTACATGAAATAACTTCGATTTTTTTTCCTCTATTTTCATATCTTCTAACCTTGCCATGTCGAGCCAAAAACCACCTCAGCGCTTGGATGCACTGGAGAGTATGGTCAATGATGTGGTAGGCAAGAGTCGACGTATTCACATACCCTAACCAGCTGCTCACCATACTGACATAATGCTGCATCCGTTCTCAACAGGTTGTTCAGACTGCAAAGGCTATCAGGTCAAGTAGGGTTGATGGACCGCGAGCCGTGCCAGCAGTCTCGCATGGCCAGCGGATACAGGATCTGCACAATAACTTCAACTCGGTCCTTGACGACATGGAAAGCGAAATTATGAGGGTAAAAGCAATCCTCCAGCGTGATTTGGATCTCATGCGGGCGAAACGCCGCCTCGCCGTGATCCCGGAACCCGTCATGCTGTCGCAGCCGGTCGCAGTCACCGCCCCAGAGGCCCCTGTCTCATCAGGTCCTCCACAGCCTGGCGTCGTGCCGTCGGCAGCATCGGCGCCGCCCCAACCCCGACTTCAACTCAAGCAGCAGCCATTGGTGTCAGCCGCCACTTCCAATGCTGCTGCACGACCGCCTGTCGCAAAAATGAATGCCGGTGGTGCCCCGTTCCCTAATATGGGTGTTGGACACACGCCACAGGCCGGCGCCGTCAAGATGAAGACTGAGTCGCCACCCAAGCCATCGCCAGCCGCTTTGAATGTTCCAGGAAAACCACCTGTCCAGAAAGGGGGGGCGCCGCCGATGGTCAAGACGGCATCTGCTCCTGGTGCTAACGCTTCTGCCGTCAAGAAGGAATCACCAGGCATCAAACACGCAAGCGTTGCCACAGCAAAGACAGGCTCGCCAGCCCTCAAGACCTCGACGCCTGTACCTCCAATCAAGAAAACCTCTCCTGTTTCCGCCCCAGTGAAGCCGTCACCAAAGGCGACTCCTCCACCCGCTGCTGCCACTGTGCCACCGCCGCAGGCAGCAGCGAAGGTGGCTCCTGCGCAGGCCGCTGCCCCTCAACCCAAACCACAGCCTAGTTCGATTCAGCCTGCAGACTCCATGGACGGCATCATAGACTTGACCAATCCTGCTACCCTGCAAAACGGCACTGGAGGCATTGGTGCTGGGGCACCACCTCCACCTTCGGGAGCGGCTCCCCAGCTAAACTTTACAAACATGCAGTTCTCACTTGCTCCACCACTCAGCGCTACAGAGCCCCCGAACCCTTCAGGAGGCGACACCGACTTTGATCTCGACAGCTTCATCACCGATGCCACCAACAACCTCCTGACGGACCAGTTCGCGGGCGGCAATGGAACCGGCTCAGGCGCTGGACCGCCACCAGCCAGCGGCACTACCGGCGATCCTATGGATACCTCTGGCGGAGTTGGCGAGACGTCAACCAAGGTTGGTGTCAACTCCATGGACAAGGAGATTGATGATCTACTTCGACTTGACGGACCCATGGACCTGTCTTCTGCCGACGCTGCTGGTGGTTCGAGCTTCGACGACATGTGGATCGGGGCGGGAAATACCAACATGGGCGAGTTTGACAGTTCTTACTTTGAGATGTGAGATAGTCTAGTATTGTTCGCTGAGAGATGAGGTGCACCCATTGCTACCTCAAACGCCATGTTTTGGACAGATTGAAT
The DNA here is from genome assembly GCF_004337985.1 of Pyricularia pennisetigena. NCBI lineage: Eukaryota > Fungi > Ascomycota > Sordariomycetes > Magnaporthales > Pyriculariaceae > Pyricularia > Pyricularia pennisetigena. The sequence continues at coordinate 1,322,032 of NW_021940918.1, forward strand.
AAAGGGTGAGCTATCTTCGACGTTTGCTTGATAAAAATAATATATTCCAGGGACGTTAAGGAATGTGCCAGAGAAACCAGGATATATATATATATATATATATATATATATATATATGCTTGCATATTAAGAAGAAAAAAAAAACAAGGTCATCCGGTGACAGTCAAGGGGGTATTATGGACTACAGAACACAAACCGATTCTAAATCTAAGAGAAAAATATGTACCCAAGGAAACAAAAGAAAAGCATTTCAAAAAGAAGATGATGGTGTCAAAAGACCCGAACTCGAGAGGCCCAACCTACGGCCCTTGAGTGGTGTCCCACATCTTGCCCAGCTTGTTCTTGACGTCGCTGTTCCTCCAGTCGCTCCAGTCCCTGTTGAGGACACCAAACGACTCGTCAAAGTCGGCCTGCTGGTTGCGGGCGTAGTAGCTCCCCTGCAGCGCCCAGATGGCCCAGTCGCCGTCGTTGCCGACGACGTAGTCGCGCAGGCAGTCGAGGTAAAAGTTGTCGGGCGAGTTCTGGTCGAAACCAAACTCGGACAGGATGAGGGGGCCCGTGTAGGGCTTGCCCTGCTCGAGGAGGAAGCCGTCAAAGGCTCCGTACAGCTGCCTCATGTACCAGCATGACTTGATGATGGGGTGGAAGTTGACCGTGAACGAATAGGCGTGCCATTCCCACACGTGCTTTTCTTTCCTGTTTTGGGGAGGAGCAGCTGGATCAGCATACAGAAAAAAAAAAGTTTGAAAAAAAGGCTCTGGGTTTTAGAGGTTTCATTGGCCAGCTTCCCATATGAGCAGTGTAAAAAGGTGAGGCATGACAAAAGAACAAACAAGAGACCGAGTACGAAACAAGAAAAAAGCAGGTGTGGTGGTACATACCAGTCCGAGACATCGAGCGGACGGGTCCGAACGTGCGACAGATCAGTCGACGATAGCGTCCCGCCGATGAGGATGAGCACATCGGGATGCGTGCTGTGGATAAGACGGGCGGCGGCCGAGACCTGGTCGTACCAGTCCTGGCGGCCATTGAAGGTGCCCTGGGTGAGGAACTCACGGATCTCGTTGCGCACGCCCATGCCGACGACGCCCTTGTGGCCCTGCGCCCACGATGCCATGGCCTGCAGTCCGGCGAGCCACTCGTCCGTCTTGAAGAACCTCGAGTTTTTTTCGTTGTAGCCCGGCGCCGAAGCCCACCACCCATTGCCGTCGTCGAGGTTGCAGCACCAGGAGGCCCTGCTGACGTGGTTGTCCAGGATAGTCATGACGCCCTTGCTCCAGAGCGCATCCACCACCTTGGCGTGCGCGTCAATGATGGTTGCCGATTCGAGCCACGGGTTCTTGCCCACGGCCGCGGTGTACATGTCGCTCATGCTCTCTGCCGACACACCCGCCGCAGGAGCCGCGGCACGGAAGGAGTCGCTGACCTTGAGGCCCGGGTTGAGGGCCATGTCGGTCGAGTAGGTCAGGCGCACGCAGTTGAAGCCCGCGTTGGCGATCCACTCGGCGAGAAAGTCAACCGGCTGCTTGTGCAGACCCTCAGGGATGTTGACCTCCATATGCCCTCCCCAGTTGATGCACTTGAGCTTGACGCGCTTGTTTTCGGCGTTGACGATCCATCGACTTGACGACTTCAGAGGAAGCGGCGGCGCATCAAGAGCGGTAGCCACCGTCGCCAGGCCGAAGAGGAGCGCGGCGCATACGCGTGTTAACGGCGCCATGTTTCGGGGTATATTGTGGTCAACGAAGCCAAAACAGACCAAGCCTGTCCAGAACGGGATATATGTATATACTGTCAAGTCAGGGAGCGGTAGTGCGGAAGGCTATCGCGCAACAAAAGGGGTCTAAGAGATGTCGTTCGAGCTAAGGATATATATATCCCGTTCCGGTTCGGGAAACCAGGGGCTTTGGGAACAAGATTTTAAATATAAAACAGCACCACTAACGTCAAGGCTGCTGGTCAGGCGGGGGCTCGCACACACCAGGCGTGGATGACAGCCTGACAGGAGTCAAAACGAACTCGAGGCGGGGAGAGGGTAACGGGAACGGTACAGGTACAAGACATTCCATAAACTAACGTCATGCGATGGGCGCAGATGGGAGGGGGGACTAAAATGATATTTGTACAGTTGAGAACATGGAATCTCTCTTTTGCGCCGTTGCGCCATGGCATGGCCTCGTACCCGATGGCACAGAAAGGACGCCTAGCAGACTGGCAATGTCAATATCCATCAAAGGTGTTATAGCTCCAGTCCTGCAAAAAGTTAGGTTCCTAGGGGATATGAAAGGGTGACGCCCGGACCTGACAAGCAATCCAGGAACAGGAAGGACTACGAGGGGCTGTGTTCCTGGTGGCCCTCCATGATGGCAGCCATCCTTCGGCGGCTAGTCTAGTGACTTGGACACGCACGAACCCACCCGTGGAAAAAAAAAAAAAAAAAAAAAAAGTCTGCACACTCAGTCAGTGGCAGTCCTGTCAGGGGTATGTACTGCAGGTACTTTGTTGTGTAGCTCCTCCTCACATCACCTAATTACAGATGGGGGCTGCAGGAAGCGGATGGTGTGCTGAGAACGAACCAAGCGAGCCAAGCAACAAAGTCACCGAGGAAAAAGCAGACGATCCCTGCCAGGAGAGACGTCCAGTAACCTGTGCTCGAGCAGAATGATTGGCAGCTGTATAGCGCCAACAATCAAAGGGGGCAAATGACAGATGGGCCTTGACGGTATAGCAGCATCGAATAAATGTCGTTGCTAACCCCCCCCCCCNGTGCGGGGATGCTTGTTTGTATGTTATTGTTAGGGTTGTTTCGGGCCGAACCCCCTGTTCCTTGTTTTCTCCCCTCGTGCAGTACCTTACCATCGTAGTTTTTCTGCATGTTGGACCTTCCTTTCCATCCGCATAAAAAGTGGCCAGCGCCATGAGCCACACACGTTGTAGTGTGCCCCAGAGTCGAGTGGCTTGCCACTTGGTTCTTAACGACGATTGGCTGCAACGTCCCGTACTTGTGCTGCACCATTGGCAAGGAACCATCTCAGCGACTTACTATTCGTGCTTGCTGTAATTACTTGCCTATCGAGTAATTGATGTGGCAGATACCGAACATATTGACCGGTATGGCCAAGAGCCTTGGCGGTAGGGTGAATGGAACGTACGGCAGTCATTTGTGTCCTACGAGCTGCTAACAGTAAACTAATCGGTGATCATTGCCCAAGTCTGTACTCTGTGAAATATTTGCGCGAGTGAGAGAGGGAGAAAAAGTAACCTCTTATCACCCGACCGTGTGTTCTTGTCTTTAATCACCATTGGTTGACTAAAGGCGACATGCGGAATCTGACCATCTCTTGGCTCCCAGATTTAGTCAGGTCATTCGGCATCTGGAACTTCGTTAGCACGCGCCATTACCGGTAGTAGCATACTACTTTTCTTGGCAAGCTTTGGTTATAGTCCAGCAGAATACTCTAAAGCATGCCTTGCATGCCCGTGCATGACCTCTCTTCCGAAGGAGGGGGAAAACCACCCTCCATTCCATGAAAACATTGGAACGAATGCAAATCGGCTCTTTTCGAGAAGGCCAGCTAGAGTGTCCGTCCCAATTTTGATCAGGTGAGCGGGGGCATATGTCAAGCTATCCAATGTTTCGCGACTCGTAGTAGTTGTCTTGTTCTTGGTGTTTTTTTTTTTTTTTTTTTTTTTTTTTTTTTTGCAAAGTAATGACTTTTCTTGCCCACAAATTCCTGGACTATTCGTGACTGATGCTTTTGTCATCCCGTGGACATGAGCGTGTGTGGAAAGGAGTACCAATGTCCGTCAAAAATTCCTCCAAACTGTTATATGAAACTTTTCAGCGCTTTCCACTCAAAAGACGATGTCAGTCGGATTAACAGTGCAAATTTATTGATTAATAGTATAATTCGTTCCTCCCTCGCTTTCATAAGTCGTCAACATCATTCCAACAAAACATAAGTAGCCTGCCAGCATATGCCGGGAAGCAGAAAAGTATACACGCAAACTTCTGCACGGGGATAATCCTCGTGAGCAAAGAGTAATCATTAGGCTCTTGGAATCCACAATTAACACCTATATCCGGTAAGGTTTTCCGGTTTTCGTCTTGTTCGCCCCTCAAGCGGCAAGATTGACAGAAACTGTGGTGGTGGTGGTGGTGATAGTGGTAGTCGCCGTAGCCGGTGGTGATATGCCGTAGATATCCGGTCGTGTAGCTCTGTCGGGAGTCGCCAAATCCCTCGTTATTTCGGGCACTGGTACCGCAGCGGCGGCTCTTGCCTCCAACTCGCGTCTCCTTGCCAATAAGCTTTTGAAGGCCCCGAGGCACTGCAGCAGGCTCTCCTCGTCGGCTGCACAGAAGCGAAAGCGTTTTTCTTCCGTGATGATTTGGAGGCAGTGCCTCTTTGTCCTGCTGATAGGGTCCAGATCAACCACATTGAGGATTGAAGACAGTGGCAGAACGAGGTGTGGTGAGTATTCGGACGAATCCCGGTATAGGATCAAATTTCTGGGTCGAACAACGGCCCAAGACTTTTTCCACTGTCTCAAACCACCCTTGGAGCGCAAGAACCACATCTGCCCTTGCCACATGACGCGATCTGGGTCCTTTTCTGGAGCAATGCCGCTGGCGTTACTCCCGACCCTTCCGCCAAGATTCGGACGGTCCTGTAGCGGACTCGACGGAGACTGCTGATCGACGCTCTCTGCCGACTTGACAATGTAGCGGCTGGGCACATCGACATCTGAGAGGTCCGAGTGGGAGGCCAACTCGTTACCCGACAATCCTGAAGATTCGCCAAGATGAGAGGCTCGGCGCGCATACTGACGATCTACCACATTACGGGCAACGACACGTTCCTGAATCTCTGGCGAGCTTGTCATCATGCGCTCCCGCTCCAGCAACGCCCCGTTTGTCTTGTCCTGCTCTATTGGAGACATCGTCATGCCATAGGACTCTCGCCTGACTATGGGACTCGCAAGGAAAATCTCATCCTCCTCCTCCTCGATTCGGGCATCTTGGCGAACCGCCTCAACCCAATCCTGGGCATCTTTGGACGAGGGAGCTTGAAAATATATGTTTTTTGAAGGGGAAAAAAGCCCAAACATATTGTGGCGCTTTTGCTTTGGATCCTTGAGGAGCGTGACGGCGGTCAGGTCGGAGAGGTATATCTTATTCCGCAGCTTGTCTTCTTTATCTGATTTGTATATCGAGAGTGTATTCGGCCTCATGACAACATAAACCGTTTTCCAGGACTATGATTCATACATCAGTATCATAGATAAACAGGGGAGAACAACGGTCCACGTAGGAGGATTGGTGCAACTGATGAGCCTTACCCTCGTCTTGGTCCTCTTTTGAAGATAGCCACATTTGATAACCCGGTCAAAGTCAAAGCATCCATTTCGGTTCACTGGTGAGAATGTTTCCAGAGCAAGTTGGGAGCGCAGTCGTGATACAGTGTCGGGCGATATGGCCATTGAGGGTTGAGATCTTGACAGAGATTGGCTGCTGGCCACTGTCAACTTGGCCCCGATGCTGTTCATAGGCGCAGCTGTCTGCACGTCGACCATGTTTTCCAGCACGACACTAAACAAGTTCTTCTGCGATTTCAAGGGGGGCCACAGGAGTGGCCAGAAGTCGGCAGTAGTCGGAACGTCTTTGATGACGGGACAGAGGTCAAGCCTTGATCTAAACTGGACGAGATTGAAAAGGCGAAACAGGCTGTAATCGGCATTGGCGCGAGTTGCGCGCTTATAGGCAAAACCGGGGGATGGATACGGAGCTAATGCCGATGCTCAACGACGTGGCGGTCAGGTCGAAGGACCAGGCCGGCGTCACAGCGGAGGCGCTCGAATTTTTCGAATATGTTTGGCTAAAACGTGCCGGTACGCCTGCGTCCAACGGCGGAGCGAAGCTATCTTTTTTGGGTCGTGGCGTGTGCGTGCAGAACAAGCCTGGCTAGTTTGCAGCCAGTGTCGTCGGGGGCGCGCACCGACGGTCAACGAACGGTGGGTATTGTCTCGTGGAACAAAGAAACAAGAAGAAAAAAAACTTGATGGCTGGGAAAATAAACAATGGTGGAGAGCAGGCACCTGCAGGCGGTTACAGCAAGAGGTAGCGGGCCGGGCTAGGTTATATCCAAAAACAGGCGGCTGGTGGTTGAAAAGAAAACATTACTCTGACAAGTGGCATGGTATTGCTCATGAATCAGCTGTTGCGCATATTTGAGGGGGCAGGCGGGACGATCGGGAAGAGGGAGTAATGAGGAGCTCTAAATTGAGTTGTGATTGATTTGGTTATTCTTGAGACGAACGCGGGTGGCTTTGCACGCATCGAACATGCAACACACTAAAACAACCCCAGCAAGCAAGCAGCTGGGAATTTTACCTCCTGGCCCGCTTTACCGCCCAGAAACCCCATTCCAGACTCGAATTGCCGACGGGCGGTCGGGGGTTTCCTTGGCAGGGTGCCCTGAGGTATGCAAAGGAGTGGGGAAACTCAGGAGAGCTTTCCGCACGCTGCAAGATGCAAAATCCCAGCTGGCAGCTGGCCCAATGATGGCTTTGTCTGATGTTGCACTATAGTAGTATGCTTCTTTCTTCTTGGAATACGGGGCGCGAAGGGGCAAGGAAGGGGTGGGTGGTGTCTCCGTCGGCGAAAACTGCTGTTAAAGTGAATGATCATCCGTCCTGGCGCACATTATCTTGACAGACACGTTCATGCCATCGTCGGAAGATACTAAAAACAAAGCCATCTGGGCCAGCCTACCCGGTCTACCGGTACATGCACGACAGATACTGTGCTGTAGGACCCGACTTTGCAACGTTAGAGACTGAACTAGCGGCCTAGCTTCTCGGTCGCTACCCATTTGTTGATAGGTTGCGTGTGCCTGCATCGCAGCAGGATGAAATCGGCGAGCAGCTATGATCCAAATGTCATTTCCCACAGATGGCATGGATTTAAAACTGCTCTCTCTCGCCGTTGTACTCGTTCCTTAGTTTCTTTGTCCATTTAGGCCTGCAATACAATTATGGTGAGAACGATCAACAATACACACGGTGTTGGGGGTGTGCTACTTACCGATCTGACTTGTCCTTCCCGTCTATCCCCTGCAGCGTGCAGACCACATGTTGCAATTTTAGATGCCAAGATGAAAGAAGCATTTGCGTTGGCGGTATGGGTTTTATCGACTAAAAAAGAATACTTTGACCCAGACCTAACCTTCTTGGATGTCAGCAACATCTCACAACTTCCTTGGAATTGACGCAGATCACAAAGAATTCCTGCTTCATCTATAATTGTTTTGGTAACATATTTAGCATCCTTAACTAATCAAAGTGTCGACCATTCTATTTTGTGCCGTTTTGAAGACAATACCAATGCTGCTTGGAGCCTAGCAGCTGGAGATTATGATATCATACCGGTGAGGTGCCGCGCTCTGGTCTAGTCCTAGGTCCAGACCTTAGTCTCCCTAGTCTAGTCTATAGATACAGTATGACAATAAATCGTCTTCCCGCCCCCTTTATTGCAGTTCAAGTGCCACCGCATCATCTACCAGCACCACGAACAGCGTCAATATATAACATTCATAGATCTCCATGGACAAAACAGCCTTTGTAACTGCAGCTGTCGATCTGTCGCTATTCTGGGCAGTGTATTTGTACGTAATTGGTAATTCGCATTGAATCGCAACTGCAAAACAGTGGCTTCCCTCCACCATACTATATTTAATAATATTGCTTTTCGATGCAGTCTTTGTGGGGCATAAATGTCCGTAAACCGACAACCCTTGAAAACTCTGCCGATGGACCCAATATACAGAGCTGAGTACCAACGTACGAAGCAGGTACCTTGAGTACTGACCTGATACCGAACAAACGACTTGGATACGGCTTCTTTGGCGGCATTTTCCATCGTAAATAGCGGCTCTATGGGCAGAGCAAATGTCTTGGTACTCTGCATCCCGTATACAGCCCACTTTCAATATTAATCGTGATGTCTTGTACTCCATCTAGGACGCGGATCATTTCGGCATAGACCTAGCGTTTCGTCAGATAGCACATGACAGTTCAGGCGTGTCTCACGTCCACGATACATGCAACCGGCGAGGACTGTTAGAAGTTCATATTCCACGCCCATCCTATGCCTGGGGAGATGATCTTTAGATGGCAAGCGCATCCCAATCGCAAGGCGAGCTGAATGTGTTGTTACTTTATGAGACAAATTCTAGTCTAGATTACTTACCCTCTACAGTAGTGACATATG
>NW_021940918.1:1330363-1355853 GCF_004337985.1 Pyricularia pennisetigena
TGAAATAAAACCAGTCAATGGTGCAGTTTGATCCAATCTTTTGACGATGATAGGCTAGACTAGACCTAGAGCCTAGACCGATTGACCTGCATTCCATTGCACTGTCATCCAGATTTCTGCACCAATTATTGCCCGCTAAACCCGCCGGCCTTAGTGGTCTCAAAACAACCCACCTCACCGTAGTATCGACTTTAGTCAAGCATCAAGTCCCTGCAACACATCGTGCCCGTGTCTAGAACTTTGACATAATTATCAACATGGTGGAAAGGACCGACGCGGGCTCTGCTGACGGCAAGCCCTGCAAAAGATGCAAGGAGAGGCCAGCTATCCAAGAAATTCGGACTGATGCTGTTTGTGGGTGCGCATGCAAATTTCGCTATGTTTTTTTTTTTCTTTTCTTTTTCTCTTTGTCTTCTGTTGTTATCGTCACCACATGCAATGTAGCCAATCTCACCAAAACTCTTCTACAACTAAATCACATGATTTCACTGCGCATTTCCCTCATATATACTGCACAAGCTAACACAATCACTATAGACCATGTTATTGCTCCTTCATCCAGGTCAAGACAGCCAAGCGGCTCGAGGTCCTGACGCGCGAGAGTAAAGCCAGCGGTGCCACCAAGCGGGGCAAGGCCGACTACACTGTCGGCCTATCGTTCGGCCCCTCGTCCGCAGCCACAGTGCAGCTTCTTGACGTATTCGAAGGGCGGCGCGCCCAGAAGAACCAGCGCCCGCCCTCGACAAAGTACACGCCGATAACCACCAAGATTCATGTGGTCCACGTCGACACGAACCTGCCGACAGCGGGCGCCGCCTCGCCTCCCTCGGACCTGCTCCAGCGCTGGGCGGAGAGGTATCCGAGTTTTGCCTTCCGGAGCGTGCCACTGACCGCCGCGATCGGGTTGAGCGGTATCGACTGGACTGCACTGCCGGCACTCAAGGAAGGGTGCCCGCCCGAGGAGCAGTTGAGGCACCTGTTTGACAACCTCCCGTCGGCGACGTCGGCGGCCGACGTCACACGGCTCTTTGTGCGGCACATACTCATGGCCGAGGCGGTCAGGGAGGACTGCTGCGCGCTGCTGCTTGGCAACAGCACCACGTCGCTGGCGGCGCTGACGCTTTCTGAGACGGCCAAGGGCAGGGCCTTTTCCCTCCCGTGGCTGATCAATGACGGGGCGCACTCCATACCCGACTACTCGCGTGGGTCAGCAGGGGCAGCAGAAGCAAGCTCGCACAAGATGCTGGTGTACTTTCTGGTGCGAGAGCTCTACCGCAAGGAGCTCACCACATACAACGAGCTGGCGGGCATGGATACCAGTCTCATCGTCGATGACACTTCCGTTGCTAACCCCGTCATCTCGCACAAGCATCAGACCATCGACGACGTTATGACGCGTTACTTTAGGGAGGTGGAGGAAAATTTCCCATCGGTCGTGGCAAACGTCGTTCGGACGACGGCAAAGTTATCGAGGGATGAACCAAGTGAAAGGTGTGGTCTCTGCGGCGTGGCCATTGACGCCACAGGTAACGAAAGATGGGCAGGGGAGATGGGTGATATCACCGACGGAGAGGTAATCGCACAGAGAAGCAGCAAGCTATGTCACGGGTGCCAGAGGTCTGTCAACGGGTAGTCGGACATCAAATAAACGAAAAAAAAAAAAAAAAAGGCTTTGGGGTATATTCCTATCCACAACCACTAAGCCCAGAATCCGCACTACCTGAACTTTACCCTCTCTCTATAACAGTTGAAAATTATCGTGATCTAATGCGCTTAGCACAAATGCGCTTTTACAAGACCAAAATTCATCGACGCCGCCTCCACCTCCCGTCATATGCATGAGGCGACTTCCGATTACACGCATTATATAACATGATTCCGGGGTTACAAAGCCTCGGTTGGCAAAATCCGGTCTTCTAACTTCCTCATCAGCTTGTTTGTTTGTTCGGCCAAGCTCAGTGTGAGAATTGTATGTGGGAGAATACGGGCGAGATGTGGCAGAAACCCCTTGTAGATGGCAAAAACACCTTCGGTCTTGACCGTCTTTGCAAAGCAATCAAGAATGCCACTGTAAAGGTTTCCAGTCTGGTTGTACATGCGAGACATGATGGTGTCTACGACAGTAAAATGTTGTAAGCAGCAGCACATATCAACAGGGCAGACTAAGCACTTGGGAATATAATGGGGCCAATCCACAAACTCACCTGGCGGGTGCATGACGCAGCAGACAACAAAACCGCTAACCGTGCTGCTTGCGAGATGAAGCGCTGGCCCTTCCTCCATGCCCAAGTGCCTGACAAGGCGCCTCTTGGCAAAAAAGTACGTCGGAAGCTGCACAGAGCTGCCGAAGCCGGTCCTGATCATAGCAGCCCCCACTCCTCGGTACATGCCCTTGAATCCTTCCGCGCCGTATATCTGTCGCATGCCATCCACAGCGTTCCTGTACTCGTGCTGTGTCCCCACTGGTAGAAACGGTGAATAACTCTGCAATCTTGTCTTGACCAAGAAGAAGGGGCTACCAGCAGCGGCACCGATGATACCGGAGGAGGCACCACAAAAGATGTTTATGCCCAAGCTCTGCTGATTCTTGTCTTTATAGAAGAGGCCTGTCAGGGTCTGGCGCATTGGCTCGTAGAAGCCCAAGCGGCAGCCGTTGAGCAGGATCTGGTAGACATAGGCGCAGCTAATGCCTCGGTAGATGCCACCCAAGCCCTCGTTTCGAACGATGACGGAAACGCCATGGAAGGGGCCGCGGTAGAAGTGAGGCTGATGTCCCTTGTCTCGAAGCTCGCCCTGCAGCTGCATGCTATTGTGTCGTCGGATATTCCTCAGTCTTCTAGGCCCCATGGAACACGCGACTGGAAGCGGGAGGCGGAGAGCGGAGGCGCTTCACCGTCCAATCGAAAAGGGGATGGGAAAACTGGCGCGGCATCTTACCGAATCTTGACCGTCTCAAAAGGATGTGTGGCAGTCACGGCGCCGCAAGCTGCGATGCCGCCCGCTATGAAGGCCCTGGGCGCATTCGGTTTTCGTTAGTCATTTGCTGGGACTTCCACCAATGCGGTGAGCAGGCTGTGAACACAAACAAAGCTCTGCAGAACCTTGCCCAATCTTGCACCTGGACTATGATGCGTGCAGCCCGTCATACAACATACCCAAGCGTGGTTGACATGGCGGGTAATCCCTGGTGTGTTTTGTTTGATTTTTTCCCCCCTCAAGTGACTCCTGATGTGCTTTTGGAGAAAACGCCAGGTCGAAGCGCAAGTTTAAGTTCCGATGACGGCCAAGCCTCAGCTGCTAGTGAACGCAAGAATAACGGATTGAGCAAAACGACAATGCGCCATCAGAGTCTACTGCGCAAGCCGGGTTAACCAAAAACAGACAAACAAAAAAAAATAAAAATAAAAATAAAAGCAGAAAGACAAAAACGAGCAACGACTGCCACCCTAATTTTGCCAGGGCAGGAAGTCAGGGGACATATTGACTCAATTCTTTCCTCCAACGATGCGAGTAGACTTGTCCCTCGCGTCAGCCCAAGTGCGCATAGCAGCGGTAATCGGAGCAGCCCGAACAAGGATATGGGTGACTTAGATCAGGGCACCATGGAGCCGGGTTTGTTGGATCTTCATCTGCGGCCAATGACGAGCTCAAAAATGCAACAGAGTTCCACCCGTCACTCCACGGGTCTGGCCCCGACGGCGGAAGAGCTCATTTCGCAAAAGCCTGTGCTTACTGTAGGATACAACGTCATGCTCCTGTGTCAAACCAATTCAAAATAGCAGCCATCAATCAACCCACCACCGTTCCCCTGCAACACAATTGCGCGCCTCGGAGTAGCCCATACTGGTGCGAGGAAACAACAAGCGATGGATGTTGATATACCCACCGTGGGCACGCCTACGAATGGGGGCGCATCGCTCCTTGGGTCTACTACTGGCGGCACCACTGAGCTCCAGCAAATACTGTCTACGTTCAAGCCCACCAGGTTATTCCGCCGCAAGGACCTGAGACCAGATAAGCCGCCGCCACATGTACTCTCGCTGGACTTCAATGACCCGGGCGACCTCTGCATGACTTCGGAGAGCGATGAGACAATCCAGCTATACAACGTTCGGGAAGGTCGACACGACAAAAACCTAGCCAGTAAGAAGTATGGCGTGAAACTGGCCAAGTTCACCCATAGTGGTACAAGTATAATATACGCTAGTACAAAGCAAAACGGTATGTTCGTTAATGCCACCAGCCCATCACCCATCTGTGTGCACACCACGGTGCTGACTCTTCACTTTTTTTTATTTTTGCAGATGCCATCCGATATCTTGAAACGTTCGACAATAGCTTCATCAGGTACTTTGAGGGCCACAAAGATGCGGTGACCAACCTCGAAATGCACCCTGGCGGCGACAATTTCATATCGGCCAGTCGGGATAATACCGTGCGACTATGGGACATCAGGTCTAAGAACTCTGTTGGCCAGCTGTTCCTCAACACGCCCTATCTGCTGGCCTGGGACCCGTCGGGTGAGGTTTTCGCCGTCGGCTCCCCTAGGAGCGGCTCCATACTGCTCTACGACTACAAAAACTACATCAAAGCCCCTTTTGCAACCTTTGACATCGTCGAGGCCTGCAAGGAGGTGGATGCCTCGCGCCTCCTCCAGGGCTGGACGAAACTGGAATTCTCCAACGATGGCAAATGCATCCTGCTCGGCACCGACGGCGCCGGGCACCTTCTGCTCGACGCCTTTGACGGCAAGCTTAAGGCAAACCTGCGCAAACCGGACTCCTGCACCTCGCGTGTGGCCCCAGGCGAGGGGAGCGGGCACGGTGATGTAGAGAGCAGCGGCGACTGTTGCTTCACGCCTGACGGGCGGTTCGTTATGGGGGCAAACAGGGGCCAGAATGTTTCGGTATGGGATGTCAATGGGGCTGTGGGAGAAAACAAGAGGATGGACCCGGCTTTCACGCTCGAGGATAAGAGGGAGGCCGCCGTGTTGGCATTCAACCCCCGATTCAACTTCTTTGCGACTGCGGACCGGGACTTGATCTTCTGGATGCCAGACCCTTACGTTTAATTGTAGCTGGAAGCTGGTTTTGTCTTTTTTTTTCTTTCTTTTTATGTCTTTCGTCGTTTTTGCCATATGTACGGTAGATACCCAGGGATTCGGCGCTTCATACAAACTATGGTATTGCATAGATATTTGCTCATGGAGGACTTTTATGACAACCATGGTTCACTTGAATGAGAAAAAAAATCTATCGATTTTTAGATTAATGCTGCCTCCGATCATGGTAGGTTTGTAGATCAATGGTTTCATTTTACGAAGCAGACAGACATTGGCGATGCAATGAGGCAACCAGGAGACAGTGCCCGGTGCGAATAGTCTCGTCACCGTGTGGGTCTGGATTTAACTGCCCAAGAACAGAATTCATCTGAACAACCCCCGCGGTCAGCATACGCCCCGCTACATGCGATTATGCTGTTCAGTGCCAATCGCTCGAGCTGTCGCAAACCAAACAAACCAACATTCGCCAGCTAAGAATGGACACAGATACCTACACCAGGTAAACGCTTGTTCTGCGCTCTCGGCATCTGGAACTCTTTTTTTTTTCCAAGATGCCCATCTTCGCAACAAGCCAGGAATGGCTCCATCAGTCACAGCTCCTGCTTGAAGCCCGTCCAGCAACGGTGAGTTTTCGTCCTACATCGATAAAAACATGGGAGGGTTTCCAGGTTGTCTTCCGCGCCTGGGCCGCCCTTCCCCCTCTGAACCGAAAATAAAATAGAGCGTCATACTAACTTCATCCTTGTCAATCGGGGGAAAAAAAAGACGAGGGTGACTACGCGCTATTCGATCCGCAAGGCCGAGCAGAAACCACATAAAGACGGTGAGACCCTGCCGGACGCAAAGCCGCCGCGGGCCAGGCTCGTTCTCAAGACTTATGACGATGTCAGCGGCGCCTGCCTCAAATACCGAACCAGCAAGGCGGCCGAGGTCTCGCGTCTGATCCAGATGTTGGGGAGCCTGGGGAGGAAGCAGGCCGCGCTTCCGCCCCGGGACGATGGGCTGCTCGAGCCTGCGGGCGGTGCCGTGCCAACGCCGATAGAGTCCGAAGCGACGACAGGTGCTGCGGCGAGGTCCCAACAACCACCGGCGCAACAGCAAGGAGGTGGCGCAAAGGGCAAGAAGAAAAAGGGCAAACGATAAATAGGCTGGTGGGCTAGGGATAGCATGTAAGCATCTTGGACAATCCTCAGGCTGTGCAACAGAACGGACGGCCAACTATGGGAGTAATAGTTGAGGGAAAGTTCTAACCATGTATAATTTGAGGGGAAAAAAATAACAAATGGGTGAACCTCGAGTTAACTATCCTAATAAAGTGATCCTAACATTATCTTAAATACTTGTACATGACTTGCGTCCCGACGGCCTTCCATCCCGCCATCCTTACCATAAGCCGTTAATCTCAAAATTGAGTTTGAAATGAATATACCTTCCCAGTGTTCGCTTAAACGCCTCAAACGCCCTCGATGTGGACCGAGCCGGTCCGCCAGTAACCCAACAAAAAAAGCAACTATGTATCTAAAACAGGACTGGATGTCTAAGCCTGACAAGCGAGTCTGATGCTTGCAGGCACCTCAAAAAAAAAACACCTCCAAACCATGCATGCATCGGGGGCGCCTGCCGAGGCCAAAACCATGGGTATAATACCAAGCACAAAAAGATAAACAGAACTTCACATCAGGACAACTAAAAGTCGTCATCAAAGGTGAAGTCTCCTGCGTTGCTGTCCTCGGCCTGGGGCGAAGAGCCGGTCTTCTCTTCGACAGGTGCTTTTTTGGTGCTGGCCATGACACCGGCCTTTTGGTATTCGCCCACGCGCTTCTCGAAGAAATTGGTCTTGCCACCAAGTGAGATGTTCTCCATAAAGTCGAATGGGTTGGTTGCGCGGTAGACTTTCTCGTTTCCGAGGGCGACAAGAAGTCTGTCAGCGACAAACTCAATGTACTGCTTCATGAGGTTGGCGTTCATGCCCAAGAGGGCGCAGGGCAACGCCTCTGTGAGAAACTCTTGCTCAATCTTGACAGCATCGACAACGATTTCCTTAACAACATCCTTGCTGGGCCTGTTGTTCAGCAATGAGAACAAGAGACAGGCAAAGTCGGTGTGGAGACCCTCGTCACGCGAGATGAGCTCGTTGGAGAATGTCAGACCAGGCATCAGGCCACGCTTCTTGAGCCAGAAGATGGAGGCAAAAGCACCGCTGAAGAAGATGCCCTCGACAACAGCGAAAGCAATCAGGCGCGTGGCAAAGGTCGATTTCTTATCAGTGATCCACCTTAGAGCCCAGTCGGCTTTCTTGCGGATGCAAGGGACTGAAGAGGGTCGTTAGCTTGCGAGTCACACCATGATATGGGGAAGCTTAAGTGATGACGTACTAGTGTCAATGGCGTTGAAGAGGTATGTGCGCTGCGCGTTCTCCTTGATGTACGTGTCGATCAAGAGCGAGTATGTCTCGGAGTGGATATTCTCCATCATGATCTGAAAGCCGTAGAAGCAACGTGCCTCGGGAATCTGGACTTCGGCGCTGAAACGCTCAACCAGATTCTCGTTCACGATGCCATCCGAAGCGGCGAAGAATGCAAGAATGTGAGAGATGAAGTACTTTTCATCGTCAGTGAGCTTGTTGTTCCAGTCGTGAAGATCCTTGGACAAATCAATCTCTTCCGCGGTCCAGAATGAGGCCTCGGCCTTCTTGTACATTTGCCACACCTATTTTGACGAGGCTCGGTTAGCTGGTATCCAGAGCAACGACGGCGAGGTTGTGGGGGATATATCTGACCTCATGGTACTTGATAGGAAACAGAACGAAACGCTGAGGGTTCTCTTGGAGAATGGGCTCGTCCATCTCAAATGTCTTGATTGTCGGGGCAACGGCTGGCTTCTCGACCGGCTTAATGTCCTTAGCGAGGGGCTTCTCGACCGTCTCCTCAGCAACGGACTCTGTGTGGGGCTGGTTCTCTTTGTCGGCGACGTTGAAGTCAAGCTTCTTGATGGGCGATTCCATCTTGAAAGACTCAATTGCAGACGCAGCCTGTGTTAGGTGACAGTTAGAGACATGTTTTATGGCATTAGACTATGAAGAGTAGGATGGTGGCGCGTACCTGCTTGCTCGGAGTCGTCTCGATCATTGTGGTAGTAGGAAGAGTACAAACAATGTTCTTGATGTAGATGAAACAATGTTAAAAACAGAAGAATGCAAGTAATGCTTGAATTTGAAGTCGGCAGGAAATCCAAAGCTTTGGGTTGGAAAGGTTTGGTTCTGAGTTGGAAGAAAGAGAGGAAGATCATTGAGCTTTGGAGGTTCTTGAGTCCTTCTTATGCCACTTTACGCGACCGGAAGAGCACGAACACCAAAAAACGACAGGGGTTCTACGCGTCTAAGCAGGCCGTGTCATGTGGGTCTCGTCGCGAGAAATCATCTAGTTACCTACCCAACCACCGCGTTTCAACCTTGTTAGCCCACTTTTACACGGTCGGGCGAGCTTCATCGTAACTCCGAAAGTAACTTTTGTACCCTTAGTCTAGTTGTCGTCAGTCAAGTTTTACTTTTTCTTTCATTCCGCTGCGACACGTCCGCCAGGCAACCAGGAGATGGATGCCACTTTCAGGTCCCGCAGATCGACAAACACGCGAGAACCCCACTCTTAATTGTTAGAATTGTTTATCTGATCAAAAAACAACGCGTAGCTAGCTGATGGTGAATCAAACCTGACAAACCGTTATAAAGCAAACATGTGGGACTAATCGGCAAGGTGGATAATCATATGTCATCTTCTGTCAACTAAGAAACAGCCTGAGAAGTACCCGTCAAGCCAAGAAGGAAATATTCATGTTTTGAAAAGATGATTTTGCTTGCATTAAATTATGAACGTTAAGTACCAACACACGTCAATGGACAAAGGTTTCTCTCTATCCTCATATGTGTTCATTAAATCATGAAGCGTCACCAATGCCCATCGCAAACAGTGACAGAAACAACGCAAATTACGGCAACTAAAACAGCGCCCTTCTCTCTTTATATGCCGTCTCGACGGGTGCGACCCTCTGCGGCTGTAGAGGTGTCGACAGTTTCACCTCCACGCCCAAAGAACTTCTTCTTGGCTGGCTTAGGTGGGGCCACCGAGGCAGTTGCGGCAGACGAGGATGGCTGATTTTCCAGATCCGCAGGGTCTGAGATTCCACGCTTGTTCATCTCGTCGTACTTGTTGACCAAGTAGAGCTCCAGCAACCATGCGTTGCGAATGTTCGCTCTGTAGGCTGCATCGGCGATATCCCCCACGAATGGAACGAGGCCAATGACAAAATCCACCAGGATATTGAACACCATGCGAGACAAAATTGACAGCGGCAAGCCATCGTCAACTTTCATCTACATGAAACTGAATTAGTTGACCAGACGACGACGGTAGGGTTGGAACAGAGCTAGAAGGTCAGATTACTTACGCATTTCTTGACAAGGATCAGGGCCATAAGCGCGTCCAGGACGTCACCAATGGCAGGGACCAGGCCTATGACAGAACTCCAACCGAACCGGATACCACAGAAACTGAAGAGACTCATGTCAAGATGATAGGCGCGGCTGCGGACCCCTTTGAGCACCTGTGCATCATTCTTGCTCAAACCTTTGGGAATCGGTTTCTTTCCCTTCTTCTTGTATATGATCTCGGTCTTGCCACCTTTGTGCACTTCAATCTCTTCATACTCGTAAAAGGGATCCTGTAATGATGTCAGCTAGTCTCCAACATTGAGTTTTTATGTCATGTATCGTCACAGTATAAAGTGATTGGAAGAAAGACCCACCTGTGAATTGGTGTTCATCTTCATCTTGTCCTGCAAGGCGCGCTTGGCGGCCAACTTAAAAAGGAACGCAGCCATGGCGGGAAGCTAGGCAAACTCGCGTCTGGAGCACAGCAAAGGTTGAGTAGGGAATGTAGAGAATTCCTTGGCAGAGGAGCTGTACCTCTACTGCCCAGAGAATGCAAAGTAAAGGAAGTTAGTTGCTCGGAATTGGAACCACCTGGGCAAAACTTGCTCGGGGAGTTTTGCAGTTTTATCTGCAAGCAAGTCAATGCCCAAATCGGGTGGTGGCTGCTGGCTGGGTACTATTGGTTGGGTGGCGAAGGAATGCGTTCGTCCAATGCCTCTTGGAGGCCGCCTGGTCCCAGCTTCTTGTTCAGTTAGCCGGCAGTTGACACAATGTGGAGAATCGTCACCGGGAAATAGGCAAAAACTGAATGGTACAGAGGAGTTAATTAGAAGAAGAACAACGCTAGATGGAATTCTTGGTGTTGCCTCCCGCTCCCTTTTGACTGTTTCAAAGTATCTGCAATAAACGCGATGATGATGATGATGAAAGTTCGCATTGACTTATTTTTTGGGGCCAAGCTTGTTTCCAAATATGATGTCACACCTCTGCAACCCCCGGCATGTCATTCGTGACATCCTTTTCTCAGATATAGCGTGATGACGGTACGTAGCCCATCTACAATTTGTGGCTAATGTGTGTGGCTGATGGTCTGGACTTTTGGTGGCTGAGACTGTATGTACGCCGGCGTTGGGCAAGCCTGCGCAAACCAGCCATATTCTAGAACTAGCGACGAATTGAAAGGCTAAAGCCTCCAAACCACGTCCCACCATTGCGGCACAACGCCGTCTTCTTCTTTTTTTGGCTACACTTTTTCCTTGCTTCGCACCGATTTATAGATCGATCTTGTGTTGTAGGCATTTTATCTTGCGAGATTCCCGCATTGAGATAGCTGGCGCCTCGTCGCGACCCGATTGCGCTGCCAGGGTGTACCGAGGCAGCTTGACGCGCGCCACCCAGCACGCCCCAATAGCTCGAGGGGCCTGGACAACAGATTTCGAACTTGGCTTTCCTCTCCGTGGATATGCCCATAATATTATCACACTTAACAAGATGTCGGAATCAAAAATGGAGTTAGAGGACTGTGAGTGCAACACGACAGCGGCAGCATCCGTTGGTTAAACATTATTGCTTCCGAACCTCGCGAATGAAAAGCATGGGTGGACTGGAAGTCGCATGTGTAGTATTCACGTATTTGTGCTGACCCGGCAATGCTCAGGGTTGGACGATCTTTGCGTCCGCTTCATCATCAACCTGCCTGCAGAAGACCTGTCGTCGGTCGCGCGCATATGTTTCCAAGTCGAGGAAGCACAATGGTTCTACGAGGATTTTATTCGTCCGCTGGACCCAACACTGCCGTCCATGTCCCTGCGCAGTTTCTGTCTACGGATTTTCCAGCACTGCCCACTGCTTGCCTCTTTCCCCGTCGAAAACCACATGCGAGCCTTTGAAGAGTTCCTGCAGTACAAGACCCGCGTTCCGGTGCGGGGCGCCATCATGCTCAACGAGGCCATGGACTCGACCGTACTGGTCAAGGGTTGGAAGAAAGGTGCGAACTGGAGTTTTCCTAGGGGGAAGATCAACAAGGACGAAGACGATCTTGATTGCGCTATACGTGAGGTCTACGAGGAGACCGGCTTTGATATCAGAGCCGCCGGCTTGGTTCCCAAGACCGACGAAGTCAAGTACATAGAGATCAATATGCGCGAGCAGCAGCTGCGTCTCTATGTCTTCCGAAATATTCCTATGGACACCCACTTCGAGCCCAGGACCAGAAAGGAAATTAGCAAGATCCAGTGGTACAAGCTCTCTGAGCTCCCAGCCTTCCGAAAGAAAGGCCAACAGCACCAATACGACGCAGCCGCTGCATCGAACGCTAACAAGTTTTACATGGTGGCTCCCTTTTTGGTGCCTCTGAAGAAATGGGTCGTTCAGCAGAAGAAACGGGATAGCTTGCGAGCAGCCGGCTCCAGCCTCGCTGCCCAGCCCATTCACGAGGAGGGCGTCACGGAGGATGAACTGGGAATGCACGTTGACCACAATGTTGTCCAGCAGCAGACCGCTGCAACGCCTGCCATTGAGACTTTTGAGGGCGCCACTCGGGAACTGCAGCGACTGCTCCAGGTACAACCTTCAACTCAGGGACTGCAAGGGACCGCAGGGGGCCAGGCGCCGCCCGATCCAGGTCAAGACAAGGGCAACGCGCTACTCGCGCTTCTGCAGGCCGGACCTTCGGCGGGTGCGGCGCAGGTGCATCCCTCATCTAATCTGCCGCCCCATACTCCTTTGGACCATATCCTTTCAAGTGTACCTGCTACCCAACCGCCAACACCTCACCATCATAACCATATTCGACAGATGCACCACCACGTACCTCCTCCTGACTTTCCTCTCGGGACCCATACAGCTGAAAAACAACCCATGACCCACATGGGTCAAGTTCCAGGCCAGCTCGCTGGCAATAATGGATATGGTCATGGACGTTTCCCCCCAGCTGACCGCGCCTCTGCCTTGGGGGGTCAACTCTCAGGCGGTCCCGGCCATGCTGCACCGCCTGTAGCAGGTGGGGCAGCTAACCAAGCAGCATTCGCTCACCAGCTTCCGCAGCATTTCCTTTCTTCAGGCCCGAGCCATCAAACATACCCCAAGCCAGCTGAAAATGTAGCTCCAGCCCCACAGCTAAGCACCCATTCGATGTCTCTCCTCAGTGCCTTGAGAGGAAATGTCACCAGGCCTACAGACAGCGCATCAGCCAACCCCCCTGTGCCTGAGCCCGCATCCCAAGTCATGCAACTCTCGCAGCCGACGACGATAACACAAACATCCCAGCAGTTTCTCGACCAGGCATTGAGGATGGCTGGATCCCCGAGGCCCGCCCACTCGGATGTCCAGGCACAGACGTCGGCGCAAACGCACAAGAACGCGCTTCTGGGAATGTTCAAGTCTCCGAGCCCAAATGCTGCAGCAAGTCAAGGGGCTGTCCCGATCAGCAGCTTAGACGGAACCGGATCGTCACAGGGACTGCAGTTTGCCAACATACCTCAACCTGAAGCAGCGAGCTCTACTGCCGAAACCGTTCGAGCTGCAGTGCAGACCAGCGGTGGACCGACCCAGATGGACTCAAACCTAGGTTTACCATTCGGGGCGCTCAAGCTTCTCAGCCGTCCCCAGGGATTAGAGCGTGGCAGTGCACCTGATCCTGCATTGGCTTCGTCATATGGCTCGCAGGCCTCCCACTCCGCAATGGACAATATGCACCAGCCAGTCTCTGTAGGAAACCAATCATCTGCGATAACTGGCTATCCCCACTTCTCAGCACAGCAGCCTAATCTGCCACAGCCCTCTCAGACCTATCAACCATACCTTGGGCAGCCTGCGCCCAACAGGACGCCCTCTGCGACCGGCATGCCGAGTTTCTTAGGCCAACCGCAGCAGCAGGCAGCTAGACGTCCATCTCAGGCAACGCCGGAACAAAAGACGCTGCTCTTGTCGTTGTTTAGCAAGCAGCAAACACAGCAGGTGCCTCCAGCGGCCGAAAATGCGGACAAGGGCAAGGAAATACCCATGCCTCTTCCACTCACAGATCAGACCCCACGACCCCTCTCTCGTGCTACGGTACTCGCGTCTGCTTCGTCCGAGGGGCCGAGGAGTGGACAACCGTCTCCTAGGGGTAGTCAAACACCCATATCTCCTGCAGACCGGAATTTTTTGCTTGGGTATCTGCAGTCTGTCTCCAACACTGCAACAAAGTAGAATATAAAATTCTGGGTTCTGTTCTGGGGAATTCGGGAAAAGGAGGGCGGGGGAAAGGGTTCATAGGTTAAGGTAGGCTTTTTTTTTTCTTCCCGTGTAGGTTCGGAGCTGGCTCGCTTAGTCGAATCATAATACTTTGTTGTTCTTGTCATTACTTGAGCATGCAAGCCTTTTGCCAGCAAGCGGTTTTTAAGCGGAAGATGCTTGTGTGTGTTTTTAGAAATTTTGGCATGGGATGTTGCAGTAAAAGCGTCTGTTGTATGCAACGCATCATTCAGGCCGCATGTTGACTTCATGTAAATAAATCATTGATATTAAATCTTATGACAACCCTAAGGTAATGATTAAAGCTGGAACTGTCAGAGATACAGACACTGAAACCTCGAAGCTGGTGCTCAAGGCTATCTCGAAAATCGCAAACAAGTTGGGTCCAGTGCGACAACCATACACTTCATTCAGTTTCCCCGTTGTCGGCAAGTCGATAGCCGCGTAGAATCAAGGTAAAAGCGGAAGTTTTGGTATATGATCAACAATAGAAAAGCTGCAGGCCGCAGCCACAAATAATTAGAAAACGGGTATCCGAAACTCCATAAAACCGCCCACCAGTCATACTAACAAACCCAAAGCCCCGTCTTAGGCTTGTGGAAACATGAAATCATCTTAAAACATTTCCCTGGGCAAACAACCCAAGTCCCTCAAGACCCAAACCTTCAAAGCCACAAAGCCCGTACAGTTGTGTCAACACCACACAAAAGCCAGCTCATTGAGGAATTTGAGGCGAACATTAGGCAACAACCCCAATAGAACCTTTGGCCGCAGCATAGTTCTGCTCGGATGGATCCTCATCTTCCCCGTCCATGCTCAAGAGCTTGAAGCGATTGGCAACCGTGTTCACGTGCCTCTTTGCAGGTGGCGGGTCTTTTCTAGTGTTCACTAGTTGAACACGATCGAGGGGCTGGGCACACTCATCCACGTCCCCTGGGTTAAGAGCTGAATTAGTTCCGAGTCCGAAAGAACATGAATAATTAACTCCATTTGTACACTAGGATCGACTTACACTCAATCTTGCAATTCTTGTATTTACTAAGATTTCCAGTCAGCCTCTAGTCATAATGGTAACAAAAGACTCAGATTTGGGTTCCAAACGCTTTTCTTAACTTACAGACGACTCATCATGCATGTCTTTGCAACTATGCAATTGTGAACTGAGTTGAGGCTTATGAAGCAACTGCCACCAATGAAAGTTACTTTGACGACGGCCAGGTTGTGGATGTGGTCAAGGTCTTCGCGGATGCTTGCTTCGGTTGTGTCCGAATCATAGCGACGCAATACAAGGTTTCGCGTAGCTCCGTTCCCGATTTTGCTTGCAACATGGCCGGAAAGGGTGAACTGACGGTCACTCCAGCGAACTTCTATCCTCTTCTGCCTGATATACAGGTCGTGTCTCCGGCAATGCTCAAAGAAGATCCGCGCATCGGCAGAGTGCAGGAAGGAGACGGTGGCGGAGCGATCGTGGGCCCGTATGAATATATCAAGCAAGAGACCACCCCTGACTACCCCGGTGATATCCGCATGGGTTGTGCCGTCGGGAAGACCGATCAGCTGGATAGTTCGCATGCATTGCTTCTCATAAGCCGGTTTCTCACTGTGGGCCGGGTATAGCTGCTGGCCGTGGATGTCGGCATCATCTGGAGTCTCGGCCGAGTACGACAAAGCATCTTGACCACCATCAGCATCTGCCCAGTCTGGCGATCCCTCAAAGCTAACGGTTGAATGAACGGCGGGACCCGCGGGAGGTTTGTTGTGTCCATCGCCAACCTCGACTAATGGCTTCCGACCCGCGTGCACTGGCCGAAGCCTCGGAGGCACATGGGGCAATGCATTGTCGTCGTAGGCTGCGAAGGTTCGATGTTCCTTCTGAGGAACCGACTGAGGCGGGGAAGTGAATGCATCATCCTGGATAGAGTTTGTGACTTCGTCCTGGCTAAGGAGCTGTCAACCGAAGCAACGATACGTCAGCTTGTGTTTCTTTTTTTCTTTTTCTTTTTTTTCTCCCGAGTATCCATTGTCATTCAATCGATATCAGACCAATGGAAACCAAAACGCAAAAAAAAAAAAAAAAAAAAAAAAAAAAAAAAAAAAAAATTGTGACTGGAGAACGAGGCATACGTTTATAGTGTCCTCCACGACGCCGCCACGGAGCAGGTTTTGGCAGAGATTTGCTGCATGCACCGAAATCCACATAAGTACATCCATGTCAGTGTGCGGGCCTAGCGTGACTCGCATAGTCTCCGGTCTGATCTATAACTCACAGTAGCGTCTTGCCATTCGTTGGAGAGCCTCGTGATCTGCGCGAGACACTATCAGGGCATCGTTGGGCAAAGAACGGGAAACGGGCACGTCAGAGGGTTGCTTGGTTATTCATATCAAGGTCAGTCAAACCTCGGAGTAAGTGACTGGCTGAAAAACACAAGGTGTATGACGCCAGACTCTTTAGCGGCCGAGATTCGGTGAGCAACTCACAAGTTGACCACTATCAATGTCAGAGAAGCCCATGTCAGTGGAGATCAGCACATTGATCACTTTTTGTGAGTGTCGCGCGACGCAAAGCTGGCGCGGTCATCCTGTTGAGGAGACGTTTGAATGAGATGGTCTTGGTGAGTTCCAATGCTATTTTTCTTACCGGCGAACCAGAGTCTCAAAAAAGCGTCGCTCAATAGTTACGGTTGAATCAATATCTGGCTGCATGTTTATTTGTTACGGGGCTGACAAAGCTCGGACGAGAGAGACAGAGGTAATAGCAGGTAGAAAATGGTTTGATGAAAGCTGTGAATGGAAGTTCAGCTGGTGGAGTGGTGGCATAAAATGCATATGGCTTGGCAGACGTGCCTGCCTGCTCATCTCTCAATTTTGTGTTCGTTTTTTTTTCTTCCCCTGTTTTTTCCTGTGTGTGTCTTTCTCCAAATTCGATTCATCCCTCCCTTTCTTGTCCTGTCTAATCTAATGCCTCCATGCCTATCACTTCCTGTCTCTGGCGACAAAGCTCCCTCACTTGACCTCTTGACTTGGCTGCATTCTGGAATCCTGGCCAACTGGTCTGGTGTTCGCGGCCGCGTTCACGTGCCCGTACAGTAATACACACGGACCTTGACGGCAGTAGTTGCCAAGAGCTGGACCCAATCCCTTGGGCTGACCTACGGGATCGCAGCTGAAATCCTTTCCGTAAAAAGCATAGCTTGCTCGATGGTGTCAGGTCTTGCGATTAATTTTAAAACGAATCCTTTTGGTCAGAAAGTGTGCCTAGCTGGCAACGAAGATCAGCCAACTCGGGTTGTACTGTACTGCCAGGAGCCTAGCTGGACACCACTGGCGTAGATTGCTGTTTCGTCTGGCTGTGTACTTTGCAAGTCCTACTCTTTCCTGGTCTGAGGTGCATGCGATAGATATTACGGGTCTTCCCGCTGGTCTGCTCAACGTCTCGTCTGTTACATTAGTTGCCTTAAGGTTCGTTTTGACGGATGGTCCAGCCAAGATGGGATCCTGGTTTTGCTTGTGTTCATCCTAAAAGATGGTTTAGCATTTAATGACTTGGACTGTCCTTGGATCAGGCCTGCTGAATTGTCAAAAACCCCTGATTTCCCGCTCTAGCCTTTTTCTTTGCGAGACAACAGAAGCATAAACAATCGTTCTCTTCTGCCAATCAGGCATGCAGCATACAAGTCGCGAATAACGAATAACTTGCAGTTGAGCATGCAATGCAGCAGTTTTGGACCGTTCATGGGCGCAGCGCAGATACGAGCCGAATGAGAAAAGAGGGGCGTTGTCACAAGTGGAGCAGCAACCAGAATACGATGCAGGAGGCAATTGTCCCCGCTACGAAGAGCCTGGGCTGCACCCGGTTTTCTTTACTTTCATGTTTTAAATAATAAACAAATACCATAATCAATGCAACGACACACCCATGCCGAGTGCCCACATTGGCTGGCTGTGTTTCGATACAGTCAGTGGTTTCCAGGCTTTTCTGTTTAGCGCAAGCCCAAAGCGTCTAGCAACGTTGAACTCTCCCCTTTCTCCCTTTTTGTCCCTTTCACAATCCGCCAAACGTTCGACCTTGGTGTTGGTTCGTCACTCGCTTTCGGAATTTGTTTGAATACAGTCATTCGTTTTGGTATTCAGTTAATAATATTATTTCTCGCTTCACACGGCTTATTTTATTTCTGGGTCGCTCGCTTGCTGGAACTACGCTCAGGTAGTCACTACCAGCAGCAACAAGACACATTCACGGCTGGCTGGCTGCTTGCTTGTTGCAAAAAAACGTGCACTTGGCTCCAACACTTGATCCTCACTTTCGCCGAGATCACACACGGAAAACAATAACGTCAGTCGCATAACCACACGACACGAAACGACCACCGGGCCGGCTTGAGACAAATACACGCCAGGCAAACTCGTCACCGTTTTGCTTTGGTTGAGCCTTTTCTCGCTCACCCACTCCGTTATCTCTTCTTTGTTACAACTGCATTCCTGTCACAACAATCCAAAATGAAGCTTCAGATATCGGTAGTCAAGGCGGCAGCCATGCTGCTGTCGTTCTCTTCCGCGGCTTCAGCCTGGCCGGGGTGGCTGCCGGAAGCCGGCGCTTTAGTCGCGAGACAAGACAGTGAGTCTGTCCTTGTTTGGCCATGCACACTAGTGACGGCCACCACATTCCTCTCTGTTCTGCAAAGACTGACACATATATAACTCTACAACAGGCTCTCCCACTCCGACAGCAACGCAGACGCCCTCACGGCCAGCTAGTGGCAGCGAGACTCAGAATACCGCCTCGATCACGCAGACTGGCAAGTCAACTGCCACCGGCAAGCCATCTGGAAATAGTACACGCACCGAGTTTGATCCCCAAGATCCCGCGGGATCAGTGGTCATGATCACACCTGCTCCCACTGCCGGGACGCAATTGGTCAAGGTTGGCGACTGGGTTACATGGGGATGGAACTATACCAACCTCCAAGCTCCTCCGACTGCCATCGACGTGCTCATCAGCTGCAGCCAGGCCACGCGCACATGGACCCTGACTCAAAACATGACATATGCCACCAAGGCCGACTTCCTCTGGGACTCGAGTGATGATAAGGGCACACCGTACGTGGTGGCCGAGTACACCCTCATTATTTACGACTCGGACTCTTCGATAAAGGCTTCGGCCGACCCAGGTTATCTGGCTCCTTTCTCGGGCTACAAGTTCGGCATGTACACCAAGGCTGCCTACACTCCCTTGGCCTCTGGGTGGAGGTGCGTCTCGTGCAGCGGCGCCATGTCTGGTGTCGACAAGGGTGCTTGGGGTGTTGCCCTGATGACCAGCGCCATAACGGTCATGACCTTTACGTGGTTCGTCACCGGAGTCGGCTTCGCTCTATGATGAAAATATATCATGTTGAGCTGGAGTATCCCATTCTTATATTCACTTCAGCTCGTGATTTTGCTCCTGGTATCTTGCGTGCAAAGAACGGACTGTCTTTTTAAGCAGTATCTGATATTTTAATACGAGGGAAAGGAGTTGTGATTTATGGGTAAAGTAATGAAAGGCGTTGGGCACATGCATACTTTTCTTGTCTAGGTCATATTTGCATCGCCGTTTGGAAAGATGGTAAAATCGGACGAACTCATGTGAGGGTTGATTGCAAACAATCTGACAAATTGTAGAAACAGGAAGAAGGTCTGGAGTGTGGATCATTATCTGGACCATATATCTTATGGTTTAGTTAGAAGGGGGGAAAAAAGAAAAAAGAAAAAAAAAAGAAAAAAAGAATTGAGACGATACGGATAGCAGTCTCACGGACGATCCCAGACACCGAATATTATATTTAAGAAGGAGTAGTAGCTACACTTGGCGTCTTTCTATATCATTCGAAGCTGAAAGCCGGCACCTTTCTCTTCCTTCTCGCGGCGTGCAAAAATGCCAGTAAAATCGACGTCACCAAGATCAGCAGCTTGGCCCCGGATAGGAGCATTTGGCGTATCACGGCGTCGCCTCCGCTCCTGGCCAGCCTTGCTGGGAAATGTAGGGAACATGCTTTCATGCTTTGGTCTAGGATCTTGCTTGAAATAGTCATGTGCCAACATCTCTTTGGCTGTGATCCTTCGGTCCGGGTCCAGCGATAGCAACCCTGAAAGCAAAGCGCTCCCCGCTGCAGTGAGCAGTGGAAATCTCGCCCTGATGACGGAGCCGGCGGCCTGTGGGTTTTTGGGCAACCTCAAAGACCTCGCGTTTGGCAGCCGCCGAAACCCAGGCCAGGTCTCCTCCGTCGGCACGCCGCAAAGCTCGAATATCTTTGTCAGCTCGTCGACTTCGTTCTTCCCTTGCAGTAATGGCTCACGGGTGAGCAGCTCGCCAAATATGCACCCCACGCTCCACATGTCTACCGCCTGACCGTACTTGATCGTGCCGAGCAGAAGCTCTGGCGCACGGTACCATAGGGTGACCACCAACTGTGTCAGTTTCGGCGGCGGGTCGCCCACGTACCTCGCCATGCCAAAATCTGCAATCTTCAACTGGCCGCGGTTGTTGAGTAAGAGGTTTGAGGTTTTGAGATCTCGATGGAGGATAAAATTTTCGTGGAGGTAATCCACGCCTGCCGCGAGTTGTAGGAGTAGCGTCTTGACCTCTGACGAGAGAAACGGCTCTGGCATGTCTTCCAACACGCTCTTGACATCATGCTCAAGAAACTCGAGCACCAGAAAGATGTTTTCAATCTTGCTGGTGTCGTCACCAACCACCACCTCATGCATCTCCACCACATTTCTGTGGTTGCAGTCCTTGAGGATCTGGATCTCACGTAGCCCCGTGACTGGCAAGCCACTCCGATCTTTCGGGTCGATCTTTAACCTTTTCAGGGCCACCACTCTTCCTGTCGCGAGTTCCTTCGCCCTCGCAACCCACCCGTAGGCGCCCTCTTCAATGTCGTTGAGCTTGTCATAGTTCTCGACGCTTCTGCACCGGCCGAACGGGGGTCCCGGCAACCTCAGCAGCCTGTGCTCGTTTGGTGTGCCGCGGCTGCCATCGTCATCTCCGTTGTGCGCGGCATCGGGAGCGGGCGTCACCCTTCGCCTCTTTGTCGGTGGTCCATTCTCGGTAGCCGGCTGTTGACTTTGAGGTTGTGCCTGGGCGGCGGTCTCTTCCTGGGCCTTGCGCGCGGCGGCCTTTGCGGCTTTGGCACGGCGCTTGGCCTCACGTTCTTGTTTCGCTTTGGCGACGTCCTCCTGGCTGACGGCCCACCGGGAGGCTTTGCCAGCCATTTCTGGAATGACTTGGGGCCGTCGAAAATGCGATCAAATTGTGATGTTTCGGGTGCTGGACTGCTTCGTATGTTGCGTGTTTATTGTAGACAACAATCGATTGCTTTATAGTTCAACTATGCCCATGCGATTGTCTGTGACGTCTGTTTGCAGTCTCTAGTAGCGATTGCTTGGTTGTCCAATATATCGCGACCCAAGTAACGTCAGCCCCCACAACAAAAATATCCTTGTCGTGTAGGGGTTACAGCTCGCACTGTGTTGCTTGCCGGCGCGCGCTGGTGGGTACCTGTGCAGGGATAGCTCTTGCCGATCCTGTCCTTCCCCAAAATGCTGCGGCAGAGACCTCGATACCTCAAGGAAATCTAGATTGCTTGCCTTGTAAATATTTTATAAAGGCAAGGCGAGCTATTCACCAATTGGATGTCTCGGTAGCTCACCAAATTGGAGCTTAATCCAGCTCAACAACTCCACTGAGCTACAGACAGCCATCCATATACCACCGGCTTTGCGAGATCAGCAACAGAAAGTGGAATGGTCATCTGGTGATCATGTCTGCTTTCATATCTCGCAGAGGTGCCGTGCGTGGCATGCAGGCTCTGCGTCGCTTGGAAACATCCACGTTTGTGCAGCCAAGCCAAAGATTCAGATGGCAGTACTGCCGAAGCTTGTCGCAAACAGCCCGCTTGTATAGTCAACAAGATGCTTCACTTTCCGCACAGACGGACAAGAGGCAGTGGTCAACACCTTTGGCCGAGCAGCTAGCTGCGGCCATTTCGGTATGCTCACTTGAAACATGTTGCCCGTAGTCCATCCAGTGGCGTATGGATTGCTAATCAGTGTCCCCTAAAAGACCACGGGACCCATCCCACTTGCTAGCTATATGCGTATGTGTCTGACTGCAGACGTTGGTGGCTACTATACTGGCGCCATTGAGCAAGGCAGGGACCAATTTGGCCTGAAGGGCGACTTTGTGACATCACCCGAAGTCTCCCAGGTGTTTGGCGAGCTCATTGCCATCTGGTTTGTTGCAGAATGGATGTCCCAGGGTCGCCCCTCGAGCGGAGTCCAGCTCATGGAATTGGGCCCAGGAAGGGGAACTTTGATGAGTGACGTTCTCCGGGTATGTTGAGTTATCAAGCTTGATTCCGAAGTTTCTCGGGTGGAGTATGTTGACCGACTTTCAATACGACAGACAATCCGAAGATTTGGCGACATGTCTAACAGCCTCGATGCCATATACATGGTTGAGGCAAGCCCGGAGTTACGCAAAGCCCAGAAGAACCTGTTGTGTGGCGAGGATGCGCCCCTGACGGAGTCTGAAGTCGGCTACCATAGCGTCTGTAAACAAACACAGCTACCAATCGTATGGACTGAAACTGTTCAGTCAATCCCGAAGAGTGAGTTAGAAGACTTCAGCGTGTAGCCACAGTTCGCAGTATTAATCGTCTCATAGATCCTGATAAGACCCCATTTTTTGTTGCCCATGAATTCTTTGACGCGCTGCCAATACACACTTTCATGAATGTGCCAGTCCCGTCTGAGAAGTCGGCTGGGACAGCAACCCCCAGCTCAGCCCCGGAGACGACCCTCAAGTCAACTCTCGAATGGCGTGAGCTCGTCGTGTCACCAACACCTCCGGGATCGACGCATGAGAGCCTCAACACTCCTGCCACGCAACGGAGGGATACACCGCCACCGGACTTCCAGCTGACGCTCTCACCCTCGGCGACTCGGCACTCACGGTACCTCCCAGACTCATCGCCGCGCTACAGAGCCCTGAAGAAAGTTGCAGACGCACAGATCGAGGTGTGCCCAGATGCATCCCTATACGCCAGTGACATTGCATCACGTATCGGTGGTTCGGCTCAAAATCCGAAGCCACGGCCTAGCGGAGCAGCCTTGATCCTAGACTATGGCCCAGGCGATGGCACGATTCCGATCAACTCGCTCAGGGGCATTCGTCGTCATCAGCGCGTCAGCCCCTTTGTCGAGCCTGGTCTCACTGACCTGAGCGCTGATGTCGATTTTGCTGCTGTGGCCGAGGCCGCCATGCGTGCTAGTGAGGGGGTGGAGGTTCACGGACCTGTTCCACAAGGGTACTTCCTTGAGGCTATGGGCATCAAACAGAGAGCCGATAGCCTAATCAAGAACTGCAAGGAGCCATCAAAGGCTGCTGATGTCGATCGGGCTTGGAAGAGGCTTGTGGATCGGGGACCGAATGGCATGGGCAAAATATATCAAGCCCTGGCCATCTTGCCAGAAAACGATGGCAAGCGTCGTCCAGTCGGATTCGGTGGTGACATTGGGGAATAAGATCACTGTACCATTTGCCTTGAATACTGTTGTACATCTCTTGTATGAATATGGCACGTGGGGCTGCATATCTGGACTGCCTGTTGTATGATTATATTACCCATCAACATATTTCTTTCTCAATGTACTTACTATTGGGGCTTACGCAGTGACAACATCAAAACATACCTGGGAACATTGGTCTTTTTGCCATGCCCACGAAACATGCCTGATGATATTTGCAGAGATAGGAGGGTAGATGCCACCAAGGAATTTAGGTAAATACCCATGCAGGCGGGTAAGGGGGCTAATTGGGCAGGCATGCAAGCAGGTAGGTGGTTGCGTATGTGTAAGCAGTAGCAAAACATGGCTTTGTCAAGTCAACCAGCGAAGAGATCCGTAAGGCCAACAACAAAATAAGCATCCTGGGTAAAGAATTGTGTTTGTAGTCTATCTGAAAGGTAGTGATAAATAAAATAAATAGAATCCAATTGAGTTACAGTCCTGTAACTCACCCGGAAGATGGGTCGGAATACAGTCAAAGTGAATACAACCCAGACCATAATCCATAAATACGTAATCTCATCATGTTGTACACCATCCTCACTCGACCATAACTTTCGATCATACAATCATGTTATCGTATTAGGCACTGAAGCCATTTTTGGACCATTCCGGTGTTCCTGGCGGTTTTTGTTGATGAGAAGAACCCGTCATTTGGTACCCGGTGGCTATTTCGGGGGCTGTCCCGTCGTCTGGCAGCGGCTGCAGCGTCAAGCCGACGGCCTCGAGTATGGCAATGGTGAACATTTCCATAACGACACACATGCCGATCATGTAGGCATAGTAATGAGGACCAGCCACATACCAGTGGAAGCTCGGATCCCACGTGTTGTACGTCGCGATGGCGGCATATATAATCCGGACGAGGACAAAAGGCAAAGTGGCAGCAACCGCGCCGATCAAACGTCGCTCACCACCGTCAACGGACCGAAGCTGCAGGGAAAGCACCGCGGTGGCGAGCACCAAGGCCACGTAGCCCATTATCATAAGGGCGGTCCCGGTGATGGATTCTGTCGGGGTGCTCAGCGACCGGATGGCGGCGACGTCGGCGGGCTGCCTGGATGTGACATCGCTCAACTCGTTGCCAAACTTGATGCCGCCGACGACGGAGAGGATGAGCCCGACCATGACGACAAGTTGTATGAGGCGCAGCATGCGCGGCTGCAGTATCGTGTCGGTCCTCTTCTTCAGGCCCACGAGCACCCGGGTCAGCAGGCCGACGCTTACGAGGATCAGGGGCGACAGGCCGGCGTTCCTCAGGGCGTTTGTGCCAGAGACGAGACCTGCGTCCCCGGGATTTTGCGTTGAGGCGAGATCGAGGGCTGCGCCGATGATGCGGATGAGGGAAAAGAGTATCAAGTAGAGCCAGCCTGATGCCCTCTTGAAGCCATGGCGGGTAGCGAGGATTAAGGCTATTACTAGGGCAGGGGTGTAGACAATGATTTCGACAATGGAGATGTGATTGACTTCTGTGAGTGTTGTCATCCTGAATGTTTGAGCGGGATTGTGTCTTAAGACTTTGATACTTGATCGGGTATATCTATGAGTTCCAAGGCAACATTCATCTCTAAAACCGATGACAAGATCCCCCATTTATACTTAACAACAAAGCTGTTACTAGGAACAAGTGGATTTAGTATCTGCCATCCGACACAGCAGTTCATCCGCCAATCAACAATCAGACCTGGCTACGTTAGTCTAGCAATTGGGATGCAGTATGGTACACATGCGGGTTTAAGCAGGCCGGAAATGTCAGAATAAGCCGGTGCACTCGCCCTGTTTCGTTTGGGAGGGTTGAGGTTAAGTCTATATAGGGCAGGATCGGCATCGAGGGATTCTGCCTGCTGAAAAAGTCTAACAGAGCTTATCGACAGGTCCTCGTCACAACATAGGCGAGAGGACAATGCAGAAGCAACGTCGGCGCCGAATGGCGGAAACGGGCTCAGCCTCGGAGAATGACGTTGAAGGATCTGCTGCGCCGGCTTGCAACAAAACGGCGATCCCCGGTGGACTAAACCCGTATTTGTACTACTAGAGTACTTGGATTGCTGCGTAACCAGTGTGGCTTGCGGGGTCTAACATAGAAGGGCAGGAAAGTGCAGCGAATGACATGGTGTCAAAGACCGTTGCCATTGCTACAGTGCGCTTGAGCCGGCTGCT
>NW_021940918.1:1355918-1370705 GCF_004337985.1 Pyricularia pennisetigena
CTTTCATCCTGCCATGTCCGTTAGCTAGCGTGACACCTTTCGACTGAAATATGGTCAGTATCCAACATTTCAGGTATTAATTAGGTATGGAGTGGCCAATGACAAGGTAAAGCAAGTAAGGTAGGTACGGGTAGGATTAGTACCTAGGTCGCTCACCTCCATACATTGGCCATACCTTCCCTTGAAATTGCACCCGGCGACTTGAACAAGTCCGAATTCCTTTCATTCATTCCACCAACCATTGATTCCACATACGCAAATTGGGTTACCTTCCTGTCTTTTATCAACTTGAAAACTGTCTTTCAATGTGGTGAAATATACACAATCTCAACACGGTCGAGACACAAAAAGGGTTCATCCATATTGCTATGGGGAGACCCTGGCAATTAATCTCTCAGCTTGGTGGCTCCAACGTAACGCTTCCACCAACTTCATTGGCCAGCCTGATAGCCACCCCGAGGACCCCAGGTGTACTCCATGACTGTACTCATACATTTGGATCGACATCTTGGGCGACATTTCGCACAGCATGCCCAAAAAGGAAATGGCACTATTCCTCGTCGGTACACCATCCTGCAGGCGCCTGCACCAAGCGGCCAGAGGTGGTTCCCACATGTCGTGCGATCCAATAGACTGTAGGTACAGAAAATCAAATGGAGGAGCGAGAAGATGAGGAAAGGCTGGGCTTGACTGGCAGGCAAGACACCTTGTGTCATTTG
This sequence comes from Pyricularia pennisetigena, assembly GCF_004337985.1. Classification (NCBI taxonomy): domain Eukaryota; kingdom Fungi; phylum Ascomycota; class Sordariomycetes; order Magnaporthales; family Pyriculariaceae; genus Pyricularia; species Pyricularia pennisetigena. Next base: position 1,356,638 of record NW_021940918.1, read on the forward strand.
TTCATACGTCTCGCTTGTCTCGTCGTCGGCCACGCCCCCCGCACCCTGTACCATACCCAGAGACTTACCGAATGATTCGCCATCGTGACTGAGAATACCACTTTGCGTCTCAAAGCATTCTGGAGGTCGCTACGTTCCAGCCTAAATCATCGCTGCTCCATTCTTTGCCGGTGTTCGTCTTGGCGTCTTCGGCGTCGTTGTCTTCGCTGCCAGCGTCGTTGGATGCAACGCGAAAGAAACTGAGAGGCCGACATAGCAAAAAGAAAGGCAACGGAATAGAGCTAGTCCTCCTCATCTGGTCTGGCTTGGCTGGCTTTACCGATATTTGGCAGTCAACCCATCCAGAACCGTAACCCTTTGTCGAGACTTGAGAGAGATCGTTGGCTTTAGTTGATTTTGGAGAGTGAGAAGGAGTAGGTAGGGACAACCTCAAGGCTTATATATACTCAGCGAAAACAGTTGGGGAAACCAACAAAGAGACCTACCTATACGCTACACGACCGCGGTATACAGTACTACAGTACAGTCAATCATCGGCTTACCATACACAGCAAGGGGTGAGCTTCGCACAGCAGTCCGTTTTGGGACTGGAACGCCACGCCTTGCCTGCCTCAGAACCGACCAAACTTGGTTCAAGGGGGACCCAGCGGGCCAGATTCACGCTACTACGCCTGCGTCCCGTCTGCGGGCGCCGCGCCCCCCCCTGACTTGGTTGATTCGCACTGACTAGTTGGCCACTGGCTCGTTGACGGCGCAGTTGGCACCTGATATCGGTAGCGGCCAAATATACTTGCTTCTGGTGATAATCTTCTCTTTGCCAGGGCGGGCATAAGCTCTTACGGGAGCCGCCGCCCAATATGGTCTACTGTGGCCCGCCTTCTAAGGGCTGTGCGAGTTGCCGGGAGAGGAAAGTCAGGGTAAGCCTTCTTGTGTCTCTATGCCTTCCCCACCACTGTTTAAAAAAAAAAAAAAAAACAGACAAGGCGTGGAGTTGTCTGCATGGGGGGCGAGTGCCACTTTGGAGACGACAAAAGAGCCGGCCCTTGTACCTGGCACGACTATGCTGCTACCAGATACCCACACCAACGAATATGCACAACGGTAAAACAAAGTGCAGAGGAAATTGGCGCTAACATGCACATATAATGCCATGCAGTGTGATCAAAAGGAACCCAGCTGTGGTCAGTGCGAGAAGAGAAATGTGTCATGTCCTGGGTATAGGAATATGCAGGACTTGATGTTTAGAGACGAAAGCTCTCATGTGATTAAGAAAGCAAAAGCCCGCGCCCGCAAGAAGGACGCTGGTGGTACTGTGGACATTCCATTGAGGTCTGACCGGAATCCCAAGCCGTCAAGCTCGGGTACCAATCCGGCCGCAGAAAAACTGTCAGCCCGTAAGAAGAGGTCCTCGCCACTGACCCCTGAAACTCACCTCTCCACTGGGTCCTCTACCTCGCCCTCCTCACGCAGCGATAGCAGCAGCTCGTCAGACGAGTCTAAGCATGATAATGACCAGTCTCTGATACATGTACCACAAACCGCCACCACCCGACCAAGATCCCCCGTGCTAAGTTTATTATATGCCCTGAGCCCTACTCAGCACGAGAAGGGGACCGCCTTCTTTTTCTCCCGCTACGTCGCCATCGACAAGTATGCCTGTCACCAAAGATTTGACTTCATCTACGACATCTGGACTCCAGGAACGCTGGCGCCAGAACACAATGTCGACAGCGTCATGGCCAGCATCACTGCCGTCGGCCTTGTCGGTCTTTCCAACCTGACCAGCTCCCCCGAAGTGCTTGACAACGCCCGGAAGTCATACATCTCGGCTCTCAGACTCATCAACAACGCCCTGCGTGCTCCGACGGAAGCTATCAAGGATACCACGATGCTGTCTATTCTAATCCTGGGACTCTTTGAGCTCATTGCAGACTCGGACGCCCGCAACATCAAACCCTGGCAGGAGCATGTCAATGGCGCCGCAGCCCTCGCTAAACTTCGAGGTGTGAGCCAGTTCCAGACTCGAGCAGGCAGCAAGATGTTCAACATGCTGTACGTACTTTCCCAATGGAAATATACTCTTGTTGTTTCTCGTGCGACTTTTCCATGTCTCCCCGCAGAGGGCACCCTCGTGACCTGCACAATAGCCCGAAGGCTAACACTAAGCGTATTTTTTTTTTCTTTTTTCCAGATGTCAAATGCTTATGGTGTCCTGTATACAGCAGGGCATCCCAATGCCTCAGCCACTCCTGGACCTGCGTGCCGAGCTCGCAACCAAAATCAATTCGCCCAAGTCCAGCATCGAAGTCTCCATGCCAATCTTCAGGGTATTACAGGTATGTGATTCTCCTGAATCCGAAATGATTGCTGTTTGCCCCTGAGACAGTAAGCTTTCAGCGCATTTTCGACAGAAGCAGGCTCCTGGCCGGCCTAGGGTTGTCTGCCTGCAGGTCCGAACCCAGTCTCGATAATGAGACAAACACTAATCCAAAGTGGTTTATCAGTTTCGAAGTGAAGTCCAAAGCGGGAGACTCCCGACCCCGGAGGCCATCATAGACCGTCTGATTGAGATGGACAATGAGTTCAAGCAGGTTACGGCCAGGTTACCAGCGTCGTGGGTTCCCCGGGTGTTCAAGCTGTCGCAGTCGCACAGGGGCGTTTTTGGTGGCATTTACAACGTATATCCGTCAATGGACAAGGCTGCCATCTGGAACGGAATCTGGTCCTGCAGAATGCTCATCACCGAAACGATACTCACCGAGATACACAGTCGTTTCAGGGACGTTGACCCTTCCGAGGTGCCACCAAATTACGTCCGGGCGTTCAGGGAAGCGAGAACCGAGCTTTCAGAGATGTGCGTATCGATCGTGGCGACTGTACCGCAGCACGCAGGTTTGATCGGTACCCCTGACTCGACTGGTCTCTATGACATGACGACCGGCATCCCAACGATGGAAGTCCCAGCCTTTTCATACGGGTCCGCAGCGGCCTCCACAGACGGCGATGGCGAAGACTTTTGGAAGTCGGGCTATAACACTGGCTACGAGTTTGGGGATTTCGTAGAGCGAACATTACAGCCCGTTCCTGATGACAGCGGTGTAAGTAATCTGTCCTGTCTTGAAGATGTACTGGGAAAAAAAGAAAAAGAAAGAAGAGAGAGAGAGAGAGAGAGAGAGAGAGAGAGAGAGAGAGAGAGAGAATAACTCTGGAGAGAAGCCCTGAGCACGAAACAAAAACCAAGACCTAAGACTGACCATTACTCATTACTCAGCCTACTCTTCTTGATCCTGTCCGGGCGATCGCTGACCCCATGGAGGAGGCTCATCGCCTGATGCTCTTGGTGTCGGCGGGCAACAACATCGTTTGGCCTCTCTACCACGTCGGCATGTCATCAGTGTGCCCACCAGCAATGAAGGCTTACTGCATTGAGAGGCTAGACGCGGTATACAAGGAGTCTGGGCTGCGACAGGCAAGCGCCATCGCCACCATAATTGCGAATCGCGAAGTTTTTCCACGGTGGCTGGAGCTTTCGTTTGCAGATATTAACGCATGATCTATACATACGCTGCAAGGCAACTTTTGAACGCTGCCAATCTTATTGCATTCAAACTTTTGTGGCTTGAGCAATTTATGAGGATATATGTCGGACCGAAGGGCATTGTATATATGTGATAGTGATGAGGTAATGACCTTGTTTGTTCTTGAAGGTGGACTTTTTTATTCCATGTATTTTAGCATACCATACCATCCAATAAACGCATGTTCATATTTAATCCTTGCTCGTAATGTCGACGTTTGTTTTGGCTTTAATGCTTGGAGGCCAAAAAAAAAAAAAAAAAAAAAAAAAAAAAAAAAAAAAAAAAAAAAAAACTGGGAACGATAGTCAAGAATAAGGGTATCATTTTGTTCTGTAACCTCGTACAAGTCGTGTCTATGATCCGTCTACCAACTGTCAAAGTTGCCAAAGCCACCCGGCTTCATCTTTTTCCTTGCTGGTTGTCCCCAATCTTCTGCCTCCAACCATGCAACATCATCTGGCGCTGTGCTGTCGTTTTTGTTGCCCTCTATCTTCAAATACTTACCGACACTGGTGTCCTTGGACAAGTCCTGCCCATCATCCCCTCTGATCCTCTTCCCCGTCCAGGTGACATGATCATCGTAGGAGCCACCCTGTCGCTGCTGCTCCGCCTTCTGCGCCTCGGCCTCTTCCTTTTGGCCTTTCTCCTTGAGAAACTCCTCGAATGGGTCGATGAAGACTGTGACCTTTTTGATGATGATCTTGTGCAGCGGCCTGTCGGATCCGTCCGTCGGTATGTCCTCCAGCTTGTCCAGCACGTCCAGCCCCTCCACAACCCTGCCGAAAATAGTGTGCTTCCGGTCGAGGTGTTTTGTCGCCCGGTAGGTTATGAAGAATTGCGAGCTATTTGTGTTCTTGCCCTTGTTTGCCATGCTCATGATGCCTCTTGCGTTGTGCGTGCGAGGCCCGTCGAACTCGTCATCAAAATTCTTGCCCCATATGCTGCTGCCGCCTCGACCAGTCCCCGTGGGGTCGCCGCCTTGGATCATGAAGTTACGGATGTTTCGGTGAAACGTGATGCCGTCGTAGTAGCCCTTTTGAGCAAGTTTGACAAAGTTCCATACCGCCTTTGGCGCAGTGTCGGTGTGCAGCTCAACGGTCAAGTCGCCGCTGTTTGTTTCTATCCTGGCGTACCCTTGGTTCTTTACCCGCTTGGGCTTGAGCATCCATTCCTCGTTTGACAACAGCGCCCTCTCGCCACTTGTCTCGGGGGTAAGGCTGGTGCTGGTGAAAGACGCTGCAGTTTTACCCGTTGTGTATGCAGCCGCATTTGCAGGCAGTTTCCTGGCGGCCGCTGACTGTGTTGCTTGTTGACCATTCGCTCCGCTAGAAGTCTTTGCTAGCAATGCCCTGCTCTTTGTTGTGGCGTTCACATCAACGCCGGCCTCTCTAGCCTTGCGCGCCTTCTCGACCGCCTCCTTGGCTCGGAGGACCTTCTCGCCTATCCTGCCTAGGGCGTCGACGTTGACGTTGCCGGCCTTCCTCTCCTCCTGCTGTTCCCTGGTCAGTAGGGCCTCCCCGCCGTCCTTGAGGTGCCTGAATTGCGACAGATCCCTCGCCGTGGTGTTCTGGGGGTCCTGGAGGGTGATTATGGCGGCGCGGCCAAACTCTGCGTCGTCGACGAGGTCCCGCCACATCTTGGCCTTGACGTTCATGCGCTCGACCGTGTCCCAGGCAAAGACATTGGCGTAAGTGCCGTGCCGCACGGCGACGATGTGGGTGTTGTCGGTGAAGACCTTGTACGAAACCGGGTCGATCAGGTCGTCCTGGGCGTTGCGCGCAAAGTTGAGCTTGATCAGATCCCGCGCGGCCAGCGGCTCGCCGTCGACGGGGTTCGTCTTGTTCTTCTCGAGCCACGCACCAATCACCTCGACGTCGAATATCGTACCGTCAGCGGTGCACACGGGGTTCTTGAAGGGCTGCAGGCTCGCGGCGCAAAAGTTGAAGGGGAGCTTCTTGAACCGTCCCTCGCCTGGCCGGTCTCGGGCGCCGCTGCTGGCCGAGAAGGAATCCGAAGATGCCCATTCCGAGTGAGTGATGTACAGTTTGTCGGTTCCCTTTCCCATGACTTCATCGACAGGTCCGCGATCGGTGGCACCGAGTTGTTTTTCTTTTTCTTGGTCTTTCTTCCACAAAAGTGGGATTGTCCGCTCTCTCGATGATAGTTTGCAGTGGTCTAGTACCCGTTAGAAAGTACCCGTTGAAACAACCAGTAACTTGACGCGCGTGGGCGACGGAGCTGCAGGGATAGCTCCCAAGCATTAGCGCATCGGCGTAGTGGGACCAATGATTGCGGCTAGAGAATCGGATTACCTAAGCTAGCTTGCGAATACGTACACCAAAGCTTATGACCTTAGACTCCGCGACAAAGTATACCAACAATTTCATCGGTCATTCTGAACCACCGACAAACAAACAAAAAAAAAAACAAAGACCGCATCAGCGGAGGCAAAAGTACCGTGCCGCCAACGGGCCAAAAAGAAATTACTGAACTGAAGTTATTTACAGCTGCCTGGAGCAGTGACCCACAATCGCTATCCGGACCTACAAACCCGGCCGCCTTCCGTGGCCCGCCCCCGGAAAGTGAGGCGGCAAGAGAAACCGTCAACGTTCGGCATTACCGGGGTAGCTTTGCGCGACAGCTATTCATCCGCCATCCATCGACCAGAACGCCAACAATCTAAAAACCAGTAAATATCAACGGTTGCAGTTTGATAGCATTGCGGAGCTCGTCATGCGGTTACGCATCTTTACGCAGCTGCTTGCAGCAGGCTCGTTGTTGTTATCTGTCAACGCCTTGGAAGCAAAATTAGTATGCTGGTATCCATTTTCTGGCGTCTACTCCAACATCAACTAATCTTCTATGTGAACGACAGACTCAACAAGAGGAGAAGCGGGAAAAATGCGCCGGTACGTATCAATCTCTCAAATGCCTTTCTCCAAATATTCATAAGCCTTTGGTGGCGAGGCTGATCGAGGTTAACACTGCAAATTCTTTGTCAAAGGCATGTACAGTCGCAGCGCATGGGGAGGCGACATCGAACCCTTTATACTCGTGAGGTTCAACAAGGTCGAGGACGAGGGAGACCATAGGGCTAGTATGCTCATTTTTGAGTGGATGGACCAAGACCTTGTCCTGTTCCAACCAACCCCGGACACACCCAAGGTACATGAATTCTCAAGTCTTGAAATGTTGAAGGTTTACTGCAGAATACGTATTGTGTCTCGCTGAGATGGATTGATATATGCTAACAGAGCCATCTTTCACAGAAACTCGCCATCTGCAACCCCGAAAACGTCAAAGCCGGCTATTGCAACGAGACCAACGTTGGTGAATACATCATCTCTCCCAACTTTAACCAGTCCCGCAACCTCATACACACCCAAGTCGTGGATCTCAAGGACCCCAAGCCGATCAACTACCCTATCAAGAACACGGGATACTATTGTATCTTTACGGCTGAATACACGCGGACCGACTATCAAGCCATTGTGGAGTTCCGCAATGCATTTGGAGAACTGCCCGCCGCACAGATTCCAAAGCTTCCCTTCTATGGCGGGATCACAATTCTATACGCCTTGGTCGCAGTGTTTTGGGGCTTGCTCTATTATCGACATCGCTCCGACATCTTGCCTGTGCAGAACTACATCACAGCCATACTGATCTTCCTGGTCGTGGAGATGCTACTGACGTGGGCCTTTTACGATTACCTCAACCGGCACGGCTCCAACACGCTCTCAAAGTTCCTGCTCGTTCTGGTAGCTGTGCTAAACGCAGTCAGGAACTCATTTTCCTTCTTCTTGCTTTTGATCGTGTGCATGGGTTATGGCGTTGTCAAACATACCCTAGGAAAGACCATGATCTACGTTCGATACCTGGCCATTGCGCATTTCTTCTTCGGCCTCGTATATGCCGTTGCCAGTCTTGTCATTACACCAGACAGCGCAGGTGAGTAAAACGTTATGGCTTCGCACCTGTTTTGGTCATTTCCTATCATATATTCCTGGGCATCTCTGACTTTTCTTGAATTCCAGGTCCATTTGTGTTGCTGATTGTCCTACCGTTGGCTGGAACACTCACTGCTTTCTACGTATGGACGCTAAACTCACTCAACTTGACGCTCAAGGAGTTGAATGAGCGAAAACAACACGTCAAGGAGACCATGTACAAGAAGCTGTGGTGGTGCATCCTGATCAGCATTATTGTCATTTTCGGCTTCTTCTTCTTCAGCAGCTTCTCCTTCACGTCGATGCGCGACCCTGACTATGTCCCGTTCCACTGGAAGACCCGCTGGTTCATGTTGGACGGCTGGTTGAACCTGGTGTACTTTGCCGACGTCGCCTTCATTGCATACGTTTGGCGGCCCACCGCCAACAACCGTCGCTTTGCCATGTCAGACGAGATCGCCCAGGAGGATGACGGTACGTTTGACATGACAAATATGGACATCGGCGCCCCCGACGACTCGGACGATGAGGAGGCAAACATTGGCACGAAACCGGCTACCTCGACCCAGACCACGACTCGGACGAACGGTGGAGCAACTTCTAATGCCAGGGGCGGCCCTACCACCGCGACTCGGAATGCGGGGCCTGCTGGGAGAGACTCATTGGATGGAGAGACCATATTCGCCGTTGGCGAAGACCTAGACAAGTTCTCTGATGACGATGAAGACTCTGAGGAAGAGAGGCGCCTTGTGAAGAAGAGCAACAAGTAAACATCATCCGGTTGGACGCTTCGGGGGAATGGGTAGAGAGGTGTGTGTATTATTGTCAGGTTTGGAAAGAATAGACACCCACTGCGAGGGATAGTAGATATTTCGTGTAGTATATTTCATGGTGCAAGCTGTTTTGAGGACCTAAAAAAAAAAACCCTAAAAAAAAAAAACATCCCAGTCATGTCAAACCCCTGGGCAGACCGTAATGGCATTTCGGTGTACAGTACAGGAATTACATCACCATCCGCATCTTCCATATGTCATTTCCTTACCTGACTGACAAACTGACTTGGTTGCCCAACCCGGTCGTGGTGTATTTCCGGATTCGGTCAATCACTCAGTTCTTATTTCGTCTGTAACTGTAGGTCCCCCCCGCCCAGCCATCCATCAATCAAACCAGTCGGCCGTTCCGTAGCAGTGGGCTGCCTGTCACTTGTGATGGCCCTGATGGGGATGAGACGCGCTTAGCTGCACCTATAACCAAAGCTGGACCAATATGCAAGGGCATGGTTCCGCGCGGCAAGCGGCTGTGACAATGCATCTGCATACCGTACGAGACGTGCGTACTATAGGTACCTAGGTACACATACGTGGGCCGTGGGGCCGGGGAGGTAATCACCTCACTTCAAAGGCACAGGCCGCACCACACAATAAAACCATCAAATCGAGGCTCTCAGGGCTACGGGTGGTATGGTCTCTAGTTGTGAGTTTAGCAAGGTAGTTTAGCCTCGGCCGTCTATCTGTCTAGCAAACCTACCCTGTTTACTGCACATAAACTATTTTCCCTAGTTGGGGAAGCTTGGAAAGGTAGAAACTTTAGCAAGCTTGCTGTTTAGCAAAATCCCTACAGTGACTAGTTTATGCATCTACTGTACGAGTTAGGTATGTTTTCGGCCCTTCCGCTTCAGGGCAGGGGCTCGGCAGGGCAGCCGAGCGGGCAGTCAAGACGATGGGAGGGGGGAAAATAGGAAAGAATCGGGTACGGGCGGGAAGGGATAGCTGGATGTTGTCCTGTCAAAGCGGTTGCATGTCCTCTTTTTCCCATTTCATTCCCACCCCTGAATGAAGCGGGGTGTTGCAGCCCCACCCTTTGGCCCAATGAATGGTTGCCATGATTGGATGATCCCAAATATACTGGTTTCAGGTCGATCTCAGAACTGATCGCCAATTCGACTGACGGGTGCACTTTCGAAGAAAAAAGAGGTTCCATGCGCGCGCTCGTCTGCGTGCTAGTCTACCTACCAGTAGCCTGTGGCCAATTTTATGTGAGCGTGTGCCACGTTACAGTATGGGGTGAGAGAAGATGCCACAAAGAATAAATTCGGATATAATAATGGTGATGATGGAAAATAGAGAGAAAATTCAAAGACAATGAGTCACTATTGTTTGGATATATGGATAGTCGGTTGTGGGGAAAACTGTTGGGAGTGATTTGAGGCATATTTCGATATTTGGATAGGATAGGCTGACGGTTGGAATGGAGTGCCTGCATCAAGTGATATTGACCGTTCCTCTTTTTTTTTTCTTTTTTTTTTTTTTTTTTTTTTTTCATATTAGAAAAAAAAAAAAGGTGTGTGTTTACCACAAAATAGGATAGGATCGCTGATACATAGCGAGCTTCTTTTCTGGAGCTGTTCTTTTCACATGGTTGCGACGTCTCACGTCGCACGCCCCCGTGGTGTGATCAGGCTTCACAACAGACACAAACACGAAGAAATTGATTTGAATTCGGAAGGAGTGGAATCGAGCGAGCCGGAGCCAGTCAGTGCTCCATGACGAACGAATTGATTGATTGGGACGACGAGGATTTTTAGTTTTTGAGTCTTTTTTGGGTAACTTGCAGCCAAAAGGTCAGGTGTTGGCGCGAGCGTTCGGTGCCCAATCGAATGCGTGGGAGCAACCTACGACTTGTTTTAGGTACCTTCCTTAGCTGGCTCTATCGAGAGACGAGAGGAAATCCCATCAAATCTTGTCAAATGAAGGTGTAAACAGCTGAAATGAGTACAATCGTCGCGATAGGCCAGCATCAATCTAAAACATTCTGCGGGGCTCGCAAAAGCCTGAATATCCACTCCTTTCCTACTCCACGTTACAGAGAGTATACAGTACTTGGTTTGCGGCCTTCTGACACGTTACAGATCAGGTACCCCGTTTATCAAAAATTTTCCCCCCCCTTGTCCCTCTTTTGCCTTGCTCTTTTGTCGCGCGGAGGAAAAGTCCTTGGCCTGGCTGGCCTGGCGGGCACCATTAAACACACCAACCCCTGTTACAGACCATAGTCCACCCGCCAGTGCGGGTGCAGCAGAGCGCACTGCATTCTTATTTTTATTTGATTTGATTTGATTTTCTGCGGCAGGAACCAGACGGTTTAGCAGGACGGCCCTGTTTCCTAGGGGCCCACTCGTGGCCTCAGAGCTGATTTTTGCTGGTGCGGTGCTGCCGCTTTCGCACCTTTGGTTTCTGCACGCACCGTGGCGGTAAACCGCCATCTGGAAACTGGAACGACCCAAACCCCACCCCCTTTTTCCCCCATTCCCCCTTCCCGTCGCGACATGTGTTTCGTCGGTTGCTTTTCTCGTCCACGCCGTCGTCACTTCTTTCTTTTCCGGAGTCACCGCTTTCTCTTCTTATTCCATCTCTTTTACCTTCAACTATCGTCAATCGCTTGATGGTTTCGGTGCTGCGCGAACGTCACTAATTGTAAGATCTCGCTGCTTTACTGCTCTCTGTTGCCGTTTCTGGAGGAAAGGTGTCTTCTCCATTTTTTACCAAGAAGGGCCGCAATCCGTGCAATCCTCAAACCACGAAAGTTCGCGTCTACCCGCCTCCCCAAATCTCAACCACCTAATCGACCTTTTCCCTCGACAAAACCCGTGTGGGACCAAAATCGACTCTCGACAGCGGCCAAGAAAGAGGGAATAAAAAAAAAAAAACATAGATATAAATCAAGACCGGACGTCCGCCTCCCGGGTTCTCTTGCAAACTTCTTGCTTGCTTTGCAACGCGAAGTCAAAAATTTAAAGAAACGATTAAATTCATTAATTGGCCGTTTGTCTCGGCACCTGTCAGCAGGAGAAGAAACTCGCATTCGCTTTTCCCACACCAAAAAGCATTAAACAACAAGCGATCGTGAACGGGTATTTTCCCACAGAAAGCCGCCGCACACCACTTGTGGATACAAACAGTTCAATCGCGAGCCGAGTCGACGACAGTGTATCATTAAGTGAACCATAAAACATAAGCTTTGGGCAGATCGTCACTATGAGTGCAGCCATCGCCATGGCTCCCTCCCCTGCTCCCCATGACAGGCCATCTTTCCCCTCGGACCTGTCATCGCCATCCAACTCGCGCACCGCATCTGCACCCTCACAACTGTCTCTTGCCGCGCCGAACAACGCGACAACCACACAAAGGTCCGGAAGCGGAAGCCCTCGAGGCTCCAGGACCGCCAACGGACCCAAATCATCACCACCTAGCGCGTAAGTACATTGAAGAATATTCGCTCTGCACTTGTTTTTCTCTTCTGTTTCCATATATTGCCGAGGACAAACTTGCTTATAATAAATGCCCTGCCCTCGCAATAGGTCACGAAATGGCGTCACTCCCAAGATAGTTGTTAAGAAGGAGCCTGGCTCGCCTGAGCACGCGCCTCGGAGGCGCCCTGGTAGGTTGGATCTGTCCAAGGGCGGATCCAACGCGGCTGGACCCAGCACGGCGCGGCCATTGACTGCCAGGGATGGGCTCGGAATCCAAGAGGTTGGACTGGCCTGCCTGTCGCCTGGGTTTGTTACACAGGATCCGGTTATGAAGGAACAGCTTCAGCGCAGCATGAGCGTGCGGGAGCAGCAGCGACACATCATCGAGGCCCGTCTTCAACAGCAGTCGGCCAAGGGTGACGGACCAGACCATAGCAAGGACAAGGATGGCGGTAACTTCGCGGCTAAAACCCCAGGCATTTCATCCCGAAGGAACAAGGCGCCTCCGGGACTAAGCATCGTTGCCCCATCCCATGAGCAATTTGCGCATGAGCGCGTCATCCAGTCTGCTCCGCTTGGCCAAACGTTCACAGGCATGCACAACTCGCAACCTCTAACCCGACACATCACGAACCAGCCGTCCAAGCTTTCCAACACATCACACATCCACCACGTCCCAGCTACTCAGACGAACAACCGCCTCCCGCCCATATCTGATGTTTTCGGCCAGGGATTATCCGGTCACCCCGAGTCTGGCGGTCATGCTGTATTTGCTCAACAGAGCGCCGCCCGTGCTCCGCCCGCGTCTCCGGGACATGCGCACATTCAGCAAATGCAACAAGCACAACATCAGCAGCCCCCGCACACGAGTAGGTCAAGGGAGTACAAGTCTGCCGAGGAGGCCCAGCAAGAGCTTGCCGGCGGCAGGCCTGAGCTGTTGCCCAAGATTGTCCACTATGGTGGCCACCAGCCCCCGACCCCTCCTTCCCCCCTGCCTGGCCAACAAAGATCTTCCGCTGCGGACCCAAGCCGCAGTGCCAGCCGGAGAAGGACGCGCGCCGAGTACGAGGAGGGCGCCTCTCCGCCACTTGGCATTGGTCGCGGGCCACGCCGTATGCCGTTTGGCGAGGGTCGCGACAGCCCCGAGTCTCAACGGGCCAAGAGGGAAGAGTTCTTACGCCTTTGTGAACGGGCATGGGACCTCTTCCACTCTTAGAGCTATATGTGCGCGCTAGTGTTCAGTAAGCTGCTTAGCTTTCTGTGTATGGATATATTGCCGGCGTTGTTGGCAGGTGAAGCTATGCGTTGTTGGTTTGGGACTGGTTTGACTTTCGCAACATCTCGCAACGACTTAACTTCTTTCTACGTCGTCCGAATGGGCCTGAATTATTCTTCTTTGGATTTATACTCTTCGTATCTCTCGTCGAGTCCTTTAGTACGTTGGACATACGCTATTGGGGGCTGGTCATTAGGGGGGCGGTTTTGGACGGTAATGTCTTCTGTGTACACTTTTTGTTTCCCTAGTCCCTCGGGAAGCCGCACAAGACTGGTGTGGTGGTCTCTGAGGACTATTGGGGGTTATCTTTTCTGCTGGCTTCTAAGGCGCGAGTGGGTTGGAACAGGGCTAGTATCGATGATAACCTTGCAGTACGGGAGAGGCCTCGTCGTCTGCAATTTCCTTCTCTTTCCCGATATCTATTACAATTTCCTGTTTGTTATACTGTCTTGGCTTGTTAGTTTTGATATCTCGTTGCTAGGCAAAGCTTAGCCGCGAAAGGTCTAGGGAAAATATCAGTGGAAATTCGGATTACAGTATGATGCTATTTCAAAATCAGTCAAGACCTGTGACGTGCAAGGTGCACCCCGAGCGACAGTGTGCTCCCCATCGTTTTTACCATCCCAGTAGTCAGGCAGCCAAGCAGGACAAGCATTTTACGAGCATCCATCAACCTGGTCCCAGATCATCTCGAAGCGAATATACCTGCTTCGGTAGGACTGGATTCATGCAAATTCGGAGCACAGAACAGCAACCAAATCTATGCAAGTGCCAAGGCCGCATGCCAATACGCATCCGGACATTTATTTTGCTTTTGCCGCACTTATTCTTCTTCCCTTTTTAGATGGCCGGGGTCTGCCGTCGTGACAGGCCGGTGGGTTTGTGATTCACTGCGCCTAAGCGCCTCAGTTTGGGATACTTTCATTTACATGAGGACGATTTTTCAACGTCGTAGCTGAATGAATCTAGAGGGAATAGAAAGAGGATTGCTTCCGTTCCTTTTATTTTATTTATTTCGTTT